>NW_027228408.1:0-81838 GCF_037783145.1 Equus przewalskii
TCAACCAGATTGCTTTCAGCTCCAGTAGCACACCCAGAGCAGAAGTCCTGACTTCAGCCCAGATCAGGCCTGCAAAGAAACTGCGTTTCACAGGCCTTTGGAAGAGATGTTCCCGGTAGGCTGTAAGAGCACTGTGCAGAGCGAGTTGTTTCTTAGCTTCCCAAAGAGCTGGAAGCAAGATGCTGTGGGGCCCAACTCGCCCTTTGGAAAGAAGCCTGCACGTTGTGCCTTTCAGCTCTAGGGCAAAGTAGCACACCCAGAGCAGAAGTCCTACTTCAGCCAGATCAGGCCTGCAAAGAAACTGCGTTTCACAGGCCTTTGGAAGAGATGTTCCCACTAGGCTGTAAGAGCACTGTGCAGAGCGAGTTGTTTCTTAGCTTCCCAAAGAGCTGGAAGCAAGATGCTGTGGGGCCCAACTCGCCCTTTGGAAAGAAGCCTGCACGTTGTGCCTTTCAGCTCTAGGGCAAAGTAGCACACCCAGAGCAGAAGTCCTACTTCAGCCAGATCAGGCCTGCAAAGAAACTGCGTTTCACAGGCCTTTGGAAGAGATGTTCCCGGTAGGCTGTAAGAGCACTGTGCAGAGCGAGTTGTTTCTTAGCTTCCCAAAGAGCTGGAAGCAAGATGCTGTGGGGCCCAACTCGCCCTTTGGAAAGAAGCCTGCACGTTGTGCCTTTCAGCTCTAGGGCAAAGTAGCACACCCAGAGCAGAAGTCCTACTTCAGCCAGATCAGGCCTGCAAAGAAACTGCGTTTCACAGGCCTTTGGAAGAGATGTTCCCAGTAGGCTGTAAGAGCACTGTGCAGAGCGAGTTGTTTCTTAGCTTCCCAAAGAGCTGGAAGCAAGATGCTGTGGGGCCCAACTCGCCCTTTGGAAAGAAGCCTGCACGTTGTGCCTTTCAGCTCTAGGGCAAAGTAGCACACCCAGAGCAGAAGTCCTACTTCAGCCAGATCAGGCCTGCAAAGAAACTGCGTTTCACAGGCCTTTGGAAGAGATGTTCCCGGTAGGCTGTAAGAGCACTGTGCAGAGCGAGTTGTTTCTTAGCTTCCCAAAGAGCTGGAAGCAAGATGCTGTGGGGCCCAACTCGCCCTTTGGAAAGAAGCCTGCACGTTGTGCCTTTCAGCTCTAGGGCAAAGTAGCACACCCAGAGCAGAAGTCCTACTTCAGCCAGATCAGGCCTGCAAAGAAACTGCGTTTCACAGGCCTTTGGAAGAGATGTTCCCGGTAGGCTGTAAGAGCACTGTGCAGAGCGAGTTGTTTCTTAGCTTCCCAAAGAGCTGGAAGCAAGATGCTGTGGGGCCCAACTCGCCCTTTGGAAAGAAGCCTGCACGTTGTGCCTTTCAGCTCTAGGGCAAAGTAGCACACCCAGAGCAGAAGTCCTACTTCAGCCAGATCAGGCCTGCAAAGAAACTGCGTTTCACAGGCCTTTGGAAGAGATGTTCCCACTAGGCTGTAAGAGCACTGTGCAGAGCGAGTTGTTTCTTAGCTTCCCAAAGAGCTGGAAGCAAGATGCTGTGGGGCCCAACTCGCCCTTTGGAAAGAAGCCTGCACGTTGTGCCTTTCAGCTCTAGGGCAAAGTAGCACACCCAGAGCAGAAGTCCTACTTCAGCCAGATCAGGCCTGCAAAGAAACTGCGTTTCACAGGCCTTTGGAAGAGATGTTCCCACTAGGCTGTAAGAGCACTGTGCAGAGCGAGTTGTTTCTTAGCTTCCCAAAGAGCTGGGAAGCAAGATGCTGTGGGGCCCAACTCGCCCTTTGGAAAGAAGCCTGCACGTTGTGCCTTTCAGCTCTAGGGCAAAGTAGCACACCCAGAGCAGAAGTCCTACTTCAGCCAGATCAGGCCTGCAAAGAAACTGCGTTTCACAGGCCTTTGGAAGAGATGTTCCCGGTAGGCTGTAAGAGCACTGTGCAGAGCGAGTTGTTTCTTAGCTTCCCAAAGAGCTGGAAGCAAGATGCTGTGGGGCCCAACTCGCCCTTTGGAAAGAAGCCTGCACGTTGTGCCTTTCAGCTCTAGGGCAAAGTAGCACACCCAGAGCAGAAGTCCTACTTCAGCCAGATCAGGCCTGCAAAGAAACTGCATTTCACAGGCCTTTGGAAGAGATGTTCCCACTAGGCTGTAAGAGCACTGTGCAGAGCGAGTTTCTTAGCTTCCCAAAGAGCTGGAAGCAAGATGCTGTGGGGCCCAACTCACCCTTTGGAAAGGGATGTTGTGCCTTTCAGCTCTAGGGCAAAGTAGCACACCCAGAGCAGAAGTCCTACTTCAGCCAGATCAGGCCTGCAGAGAAACTGCGTTTCACAGGCCTTTGGAAGAGATGTTCCCGGTAGGCTGTAAGAGCACTGTGCAGAGCAAGTTGTTTCTTAGCTTCCCAAAGAGCTGGAAGCAAAATGCTGTGGGGCCCAACTCGCCCTTTGGAAAGAAGCCTGCACGTTGGCCTTCAGCTCTAGGGTAAAGTAGCACACCCAGAGCAGAAGTCCTGACTTCAGCCAGATCAGGCCTGCAAAGAAACTGCGTTTCACAGGCCTTTGGAAGAGATGTTCCCACTAGGCTGTAAGAGCACTGTGCAGAGCGAGTTGTTTCTTAGCTTCCCAAAGAGCTGGAAGCAAGATGCTGTGGGGCCCAACTCGCCCTTTGGAAAGAAGCCTGCACGTTGTGCCTTTCAGCTCTAGGGCAAAGTAGCACACCCAGAGCAGAAGTGCTACTTCAGCCAGATCAGGCCTGCAAAGAAACTGCGTTTCACAGGCCTTTGGAAGAGATGTTCCCACTAGGCTGTAAGAGCACTGTGCAGAGCGAGTTGTTCTAGCTTCCCAAAGAGCTGGAAGCAAGATGCTGTGGGGCCCAACTCGCCCTTTGGAAAGAAGCCTGCACGTTGTGCCTTTCAGCTCTAGGGCAAAGTAGCACACCCAGAGCAGAAGTGCTACTTCAGCCAGATCAGGCCTGCAAAGAAACTGCGTTTCACAGGCCTTTGGAAGAGATGTTCCCGGTGGGCTGTAAGAGCACTGTGCACAGCGAGTTGTTTCTTAGCTTCCCAAAGAGCTGGAAGCAAGATGCTGTGGGGCCCAACTCGCCCTTTGGAAAGAAGCCTGCACGTTCTGCCTTTTCAGCTCTAGGGCAAAGTAGCACACCCAGAGCAGAAGTCCTACTTTAGCCAGATCAGGCCTGAAGAGAAACTGCGTTTCACAGGCCTTTGGAAGAGATGTTCCCACTAGGCTGTAAGAGCACTGTGCAGAGCGAGTTGTTTCTTAGCTTCCCAAAGAGCTGGAAGCAAGATGCTGTGGGGCCCAACTCGCCCTTTGGAAAGAAGCCTGCACGTTGTGCCTTTCAGCTCTAGGGCAAAGTAGCACACCCAGAGCAGAAGTCCTACTTCAGCCAGATCAGGCCTGCAAAGAAACTGCGTTTCACAGGCCTTTGGAAGAGATGTTCCCGCTAGGCTGTAAGAGCACTGTGCAGAGCGAGTTGTTTCTTAGCTTCCCAAAGAGCTGGAAGCAAGATGCTGTGGGGCCCAACTCGCCCTTTGGAAAGAAGCCTGCACGTTGTGCCTTTCAGCTCTAGGGCAAAGTAGCACACCCAGAGCAGAAGTCCTACTTCAGCCAGATCAGGCCTGCAAAGAAACTGCGTTTCACAGGCCTTTGGAAGAGATGTTCCCACTAGGCTGTAAGAGCACTGTGCAGAGCGAGTTGTTTCTTAGCTTCCCAAAGAGCTGGAAGCAAGATGCTGTGGGGCCCAACTCGCCCTTTGGAAAGAAGCCTGCACGTTGTGCCTTTCAGCTCTAGGGCAAAGTAGCACACCCAGAGCAGAAGTGCTACTTCAGCCAGATCAGGCCTGCAGAGAAACTGCGTTTCACAGGCCTTTGGAAGAGATGTTCCCGGGGGGCTGGAAGAGCACTGTGCAGAGCCTGAAGCGTCTCAGCCTCCCAGAGAGAGCTGGAAGCAAGATGCCCTGGCCCCTGCACATTCGCCCTTTGGAAAGAAGCCTGCACGTTGTGCCTTTCAGCTCTAGGGCAAAGTAGCACACCCAGAGCAGAAGTCCTACTTCAGCCAGATCAGGCCTGCAAAGAAACTGCGTTTCACAGGCCTTTGGAAAAGATGTTCCCACTAGGCTGTAAGAGCACTGTGCAGAGCGAGTTGTTTCTTAGCTTCCCAAAGAGCTGGAAGCAAGATGCTGTGGGGCCCAACTCGCCCTTTGGAAAGAAGCCTGCACGTTGTGCCTTTCAGCTCTAGGGCAAAGTAGCACACCCAGAGCAGAAGTCCTACTTCAGCCAGATCAGGCCTGCAAAGAAACTGCGTTTCACAGGCCTTTGGAAGAGATGTTCCCACTAGGCTGTAAGAGCACTGTGCAGAGCGAGTTGTTTCTTAGCTTCCCAAAGAGCTGGAAGCAAGATGCTGTGGGGCCCAACTCGCCCTTTGGAAAGAAGCCTGCACGTTGTGCCTTTCAGCTCTAGGGCAAAGTAGCACACCCAGAGCAGAAGTCCTACTTCAGCCAGATCAGGCCTGCAAAGAAACTGCGTTTCACAGGCCTTTGGAAGAGATGTTCCCACTAGGCTGTAAGAGCACTGTGCAGAGCGAGTTGTTTCTTAGCTTCCCAAAGAGCTGGAAGCAAGATGCTGTGGGGCCCAACTCGCCCTTTGGAAAGAAGCCTGCACGTTGTGCCTTTCAGCTCTAGGGCAAAGTAGCACACCCAGAGCAGAAGTCCTACTTCAGCCAGATCAGGCCTGCAGAGAAACTTCGTTTCACAGGCCTTTGGAAGAGATGTTCCCACTAGGCTGTAAGAGCACTGTGCAGAGCGAGTTGTTTCTTAGCTTCCCAAAGAGCTGGAAGCAAGATGCTGTGGGGCCCAACTCGCCCTTTGGAAAGAAGCCTGCACGTTGTGCCTTTCAGCTCTAGGGCAAAGTAGCACACCCAGAGCAGAAGTCCTACTTCAGCCAGATCAGGCCTGCAAAGAAACTGCGTTTCACAGGCCTTTGGAAGAGATGTTCCCGGTAGGCTGTAAGAGCACTGTGCAGAGCGAGTTGTTTCTTAGCTTCCCAAAGAGCTGGAAGCAAGATGCTGTGGGGCCCAACTCGCCCTTTGGAAAGAAGCCTGCACGTTGTGCCTTTCAGCTCTAGGGCAAAGTAGCACACCCAGAGCAGAAGTCCTACTTCAGCCAGATCAGGCCTGCAAAGAAACTGCATTTCACAGGCCTTTGGAAGAGATGTTCCCACTAGGCTGTAAGAGCACTGTGCAGAGCGAGTTGTTTCTTAGCTTCCCAAAGAGCTGGAAGCAAGATGCTGTGGGGCCCAACTCACCCTTTGGAAAGAAGCCTGCACGTTGTGCCTTTCAGCTCTAGGGCAAAGTAGCACACCCAGAGCAGAAGTCCTACTTCAGCCAGATCAGGCCTGCAGAGAAACTGCGTTTCACAGGCCTTTGGAAGAGATGTTCCCGGTAGGCTGTAAGAGCACTGTGCAGAGCAAGTTGTTTGGCTTCCCAAAGAGCTGGAAGCAAGATGCTGTGGGGCCCAACTCGCCCTTTGGAAAGAAGCCTGCACGTTGTGCCTTTCAGCTCTAGGGCAAAGTAGCACACCCAGAGCAGAAGTCCTACTTCAGCCAGATCAGGCCTGCAAAGAAACTGCGTTTCACAGGCCTTTGGAAGAGATGTTCCCACTAGGCTGTAAGAGCACTGTGCAGAGCGAGTTGTTTCTTAGCTTCCCAAAGAGCTGGAAGCAAGATGCTGTGGGGCCCAACTCGCCCTTTGGAAAGAAGCATGCACGTTGGGCCTTTCAGCTCTAGGGCAAAGTAGCACACCCAGAGCAGAAGTCCTACTTCAGCCCAGATCACGCCTGCAAAGAAACTGCGTTTCACAGGCCTTTGGAAGAGATGTTCCCGCTAGGCTGTAAGAGCACTGTGAGAGCGAGCTGTTTCCTGGCTTCCCAAAGTGCTGGAAGCAGACGGCTGTGGGGCCCAACTCGCCCTTTGGAAAGAAGCCTGCACGTTGGGCCTTTCAGCTCTAGGGCAAAGTAGCACACCCAGAGCAGAAGTCCTACTTCAGCCAGATCAGGCCTGCAAAGAAACTGCGTTTCACAGGCCTTTGGAAGAGATGTTCCCGGTGGGCTGTAAGAGCACTTGCACAGCGAGTTGTTCTAGCTTCCCAAAGAGCGGGAAGCAAGATGCTGTGGGGCCCAACTCGCCCTTTGGAAAGAAGCCTGCACGTTGTGCCTTTCAGCTCTAGGGCAAAGTAGCACACCCAGAGCAGAAGCCCTACTTCAGCCAGATCAGGCCTGCAAAGAAACTGCATTTCGCAGGCCTTTGGAAGAGATGTTCCCGCTAGGCTGTAAGAGCACAGTGCAGAGCGAGTTGTTTCAGGAGATCCCAAAGGAGCTGGCAGCAAGAGGCTGTGGGGCCCAACTCCCCTTTGGAAAGAAGCCTGCACGTTGTGCCTTTCAGCTCCAGGGCAAAGTAGCACACCCAGTGCAGAAGTCCTAGATCACCAGATCAGGCCTGCAAAGAAACTGCGTTTCACAGGCCTTTAGAAGAGATGTTCCCGCTAGGCTGTAAGAGCACTGTGCAGAGCGAGTTGTTTCTTAGCTTCCCAAAGAGCTGGAAGCAAGATGCTGTGGCACCCAACTCGCCCCTTGGAAAGAAGCCTGCAAGTTGTGCCTTTCAGCTCTAGGGCAAAGTAGCACACCCAGAGCAGAAGTGCTACTTCAGCCAGATCAGGCCTGCAGAGAAACTGCGTTTCACAGGCCTTTGGAAGAGATGTTCCCGGTAGGCTGAAAGCACTGTGCAGAGCGAGTCGTTTCTTAGCTTCCCAAAGAGCTGGAAGCAAGATGCTGTGGGGACCAACTCGCCCTTTGAAAGAAGCCTGCACGTTGTGCCTTTCAACTCTAGGTAAAAGTAGCACACCCAGAGCAGAAGTCCTACTTCAGCCAGATCGCCTGCAAAGAAACTGCCTTTCACAGGCCTTTGGAAGAGATGTTCCCACTAGGCTGAAGAGCACCGTGCAGAGCGAGTTGTTTCTTAGCTTCCCAAAGAGCTGGAAGCAAGATGCTGTGAGACCCAACTCCCCTTGGGAAAGAAGCCTGCACGTTGTGCCTTTCAGCTCTAGGGCAAAGTAGCACACCCAGAGCAGAAGTCCTACTTCAGCCAAATCAGGCCTGCAAAGAAACTACGTTTTGGAGGCCTTTGGAAGAGATGTTCCCGCTAGGCGGTAAGAGCACAGTGCAGACCGAGTTGTTTCTGGGCATCCCAAAGAGTGGGAAGCAAGAGGCTGTGGGGCCCAACTCGCCCTTTGGAAAGAAGCCTGCACGTTGTGCCTTTCAGCTCTAGGGCAATAACAGGACCCAGTTAGCAGAAGTCCTACTTCTTAGCCAGATCAGGCCTGACTGCGTTTCACAGGCCTTTGGAAGAGATGTTCCCGGTAGGCTGTAAGAGCACTGTGCAGAACGAGTCGTTTCTTAGCTTCCCAAAGAGCTGGAAGCAAGATGCTGTGGGGCCCCAACTTGCCCTTTGGAAAGAGCCTGCACGCTGGGCCTTTCAGCTCTAGGGCAATGTAGCACACCCAGGCTGCCCACTTCAGCCAGACTAGGCCTGCAAAAGAAACTGCGTTTCACAGGCCTTTGGAAGACAATCTTCCCGGTTGGCTGTAAGAGCACAGTGCAGAGCGAGTTGTTGCTCAGACTTCTCAGAGAGCTGGGAAGTAGAATGCCGTGGATATGAACACTCCCATTGGAAAGAGCCTGCACGTTGTGCCTTTCAGCTCTAGGGCAAGGAACATACCACCCAGAGCAGAAATCCTACTTCTAGCCAGATCAGGCCTGCAAAGAAACTGTGTTTCACAGGCCTTTGGAAGAGATGATCCCCGGATAGGTAATGCTGTAAAGTGAGTTGTTTCTTAGCTTCCGAAGTAGCTGGGAAGCAAGATGCTGTGGGGCCCAACTCGCCCTTTGGAAAGAAGCCTGCACGTTGTGCCTTTCAGCTCTAGGGCAATGCAGCCAGAGCAGAAGTCCTACCTGGCCAGATCAGGCTGCCGAAACTGCGTTTCACAGGCCTTTGGAAGACATGTTTGGGTAGGCGGTAAGCACCAGAGTCAGTTGTTTCTTAGCTTCCCAAAGAGCTGGAAGCAAGATGCTGTGGGGCTGGCTGCCTTTGGAAAGAAGCCTGCACGTTGTGCCTTTCAGCTCCAGGGCAAAGTAGCACAGCCAGTGCAGAAGTCCTACTTCTAGCCAGATCAGGCCTGCAAAGAAACTGCGTTTCACAGGCCTTTAGAAGAGATGTTCCCCTGGTAGGCTGTAGTATGGCTGGAGAGCGAGTTGTTTCTTAGCTTCCCAAAAGAGTGGAAGCAAGATTCTGTGGGGATCAGCCTCCCTCTGAAGAAAGCTACGTTGTGCCTTTCAGCTCTAAAATAGAACACCCAGAGGACAAGTCCTACTTCAGCCAGATCAGGCCTGCAAAGAAACTGCGTTTCACAGGCCTTTGGAAGAGATGTTCCCGGTAGGCTGTATGAGCACTGTGCAGAGCAAGTCGTTTCTTAGGGCTTCTGAAAGAGCTGAAGCAAGATGCTTTGGGGACCAACTTGCCCTTCGCGAGAAGCCTGTAAGTTGTGCCTTTCAACTGGAGGGCAAGGTAGCACACCCAGAGCAGAAGTCCTACTTCTCAGCCAGATCAGGCTGGAAAGAAACTGCCTTCACAGGCCTTTGGAAGAGATGTTCCTGGTAGGGTGTAAGAGCACTGGTGGGCAGCGAGTTGTTTCTTAGCGTCCCAAAGAGCTGGAAGCAAGATGCTGTGGGGCCCAAACTGCGGGAAGAAGCCTGCACGTTGTGCCTTTCAGCTCTAGGGCAATGTAGCACACCCAGAGAAGTCCTACTTCAGCCAGATCAGGCCTGCAAATAAACTGCGTTTCACTGGCCTTTGGAAGAGATGTTCCCCGTAGGCTGTAAGAGCACCCTGCTAGAACGAGCTCTGTCTGGCTTCCCAAAGAGCTGGAAGCAAGATGCTGTAAAGTTACTCGCCCTTTGGAAAGAAGCTAATGTTGTGCCTTTTCAAGCTCTGAGGGCAATGTAGCACACCCAGAGCAGAAGTCCTACTGCAGCCAGAATCAGACACTGCAAAGAAACTCAGTTCACAGGCATTGGAAGAGATGTTCCCTGTAGGCCGTAAGAGCACTTGTGCAGAGTGAGTTGTTTTCTTACTGGAAGCAAGATGCTGTGGGGCCCAACTCGCCCTTTGGAAAGAAGCCTGCACGTTGTGCCATTCAGCTCTAGGGCAATGTAGCACACCCAGAGCAGAGTCCTACTTCAGCCAGATCAGGCCTGCAAAGAAACTGCGTTTCCACAGGCCTTTGGAAGAGATGATCCCGGGGAGGCTGTAAGAGCACTGTGCAGAGCGAGTTGTTGCTGGCTTCCCAAAGAGACGAAGCAAGATGCTGTGGGGCCCAACTCGCCCTTTGGAAAGAAGCCTGCACGCTGGACCTTTCAGTCCAGGGCAAGGAACACACCCCACAAGCAGAAGTCCTACTTCAGCCAGATTAGGCCTGCAAAGAAACTGCGTTTCACAGGCCTTTGGAGAGATGTTCCCGGTTGGGTGTAAGATGACAGCTGGAGAGCGAGTTGTTTCTTAGGTTCCCAAAGAGCTGGGAAGGAAGATGCCGTGGATAGAAATCCCCATTTGCAAAGAAAAGCTGACGCTGCTTTTTCAGCTCTAGGGCAGTGTAGGGCAAATACTCAGAAGGATCAGGCCTGGAAAGAAACTGTGTTTCACAGGCCTTTGGAAGAAGATGCCCTGTAGGCTGTAGGCACTGTGCAGAGTGAGTTGTTTCTTAGCTTCCGAAAAGAGCTGGAAGCAAGATGCTGTGGGGCCCAACTCGCCCTTAGAAAAGAAGCCTGCATGTTGTGCCTTTCAGCTCTAGGGCAATGTAGCACACCCAGAAAGAAGTCCTACTTCAGCCAGATCAGGCCTGCAAAGAAACTGCGTGTCTTCACAGGCCTTTGCAAAGACAGGAGAGTTTGGTGTAGGCGGACACTGTGCAGAGCGAGTTGTTTCTCAGCTTCCCAAAAAGAGCTGAAAACAAGATGCTGTGGGGCCCCAACTTGCCCTTTGGAGAAAGCTGCACGCTGTGCCTTTCAGCTTGAGGGCAATGTAGCACACCAAGAGCAGAAGTCCTACTTCAGCCAGATCAGGCCTGCAAAGAAACTGCATTTCACAGGCCTTTGGGAGTCACATGTTCCCGGAGGCTGTAAGTGCACTGTGCAGAGTGAGTTATTTCAAAGAGCTGGGAAGCAGTAGCTTGCCGTTGTTCGTCCTTTGGAAGAACTGGACGTGGCCTTCAGCCTCAGTACTAGACACACCCAACAGTAATCCCTACTTCAGCCAGATCAGGCCTGCAAAGAAACTGCATTTCACAGGCCTTTGGAAGAGATTATCCTGGGTAGGCCTGCAGAGAGCACTGTGCAGGAGCGAGTTGTTGCTGGGCTTCCCAAAGAGCTGGAAGCAAGATTCTGTGGGGGCCAAACTTGCCCTTTGGAAAGAAGCCTGGACGCTGCCTTTCAGCTCCAGGGCAAAGTAGCACAGCCAGTGCAGAAAGCCTATACTTTGGTACAGGTTTTACTTCAAGTGCAGGTCAGCTAAGTCAGGGAGCAACAATGTAAAGGTGGGAGAAGTGGGGATGTATACATCTGCCTCTTTTGTCCTGACTCAGTGACATTCTTCAAACCCGGGAAAATTTGTAATCTAATTTAATTATACTGATTTTGAGCTGTAGCAAATTTAACTGTTACCATTTTCTACCAGTTGCAGGTTGTATGTTGGAAAGAAGCAACTATAGATAGATCTATGTACATAGTTATCTCTCTTTTCACAAAGTTATAGTAAAATGGATTGTAATTCACCTAAATGCTAATTTAATATTCAAAATTTTGTATTAAAATGTATTTTCCGCAATGTATTTACTTTGGATTTATTTATTTCATTTAAACAATAAATAGGGCTTCTACCCAAAAATGTAGAATACAGTGTCAGTGCGGCAGAGAACTTAATTTGGAGTGACAGATTCATATCTTCCAATATGTAATACTTTGATAAAATCAAAGAATGGCTGATTGATAAATGAACACTTAATGTAAGATACTTCCTAAAATGAGGAAATATTTAAAAACCAGTGTATATACGACCATTGTTTATAAATTGGTAGGTACCTGTGTAGTATCCTTTAAAATAAAGAAGGAATTTTCACTTTCCTCCTCAGCAAATACCAATGGCTCCTATTGCTTATAGGGGTAGAACTCATACCTTTTCTCCTGTTGTGGAAGGAGTTTGCCCCTGGGCATGGCCCCAGTCTGTATTCCAAGCCTTAGGCCTTTACTGCACGCCTAACATGTTTTCCCCCATAACCTCCCGGTTCCTCCTGGCTCGGAGTCCTTGTTCATAACTTCTGCAGCTCCAACAAAGGCCTTTCTTCAGGTCCTCAAAAGTCGGCCTTTCCAGATTCCCGCAGTCTCCTTGAAGTCCATCTCTGTCCTCCTCTGTTGTTGCATTCTAAGCTTCTACTTCTCTTGCCACCTGACTGCTGTTCTCTGGAGGGCAGAGATGGTGTGTTTTATTTACTCATCTGTGTAGTTCCCACAGCACCTAACCTGGTCCTTGTTTATGGGAGATGCTGTTAACTAAGATGCCTGTTGATATTTTCAACTGCAGCATGCTTTCATACTAACTTTGACTTAAACTTCAAATTCTTGTGAACAGTCAACTCAAGAAGAATTTCAAATTGTTCTATTCTCGATCGTATTAGATTGTTTTTAAGATTATTTTAACAGGATTTTTTTAAGATGAGCTTTAAATAGTTCACAAATAAATCTTAACATGAGTACCTGAAAAAATTGTCCCAGCCATTTAGTTTCTTGGTGTGAAAGGCTTTTCCAGGACTAATAAGTTCCATCAGAAAGTTGAATTACAGTTCCGTTTCAGCCATAGAGGGTGAAATCATAAGAACAATGGAGTGAGATATATATATATATAATTATTTTATGTATGTGTGCATGTGTATATACACATAGACATAGATACATTACACATACTCAGAAGTTCTGCCATGGTCCAGAAAAGGGAGCGGTGGATTTTGTTTTCTGTGCCCTGGGCTTGCTTTGGGAACTGCTTTTTACTTCACACCAGATGTGTGAATCATACATTTAGTAGGAGGCTGTACTCCTACACACAAAAAATAAAAGCCAAGAGGTCAACTCCAGGCAGAAACCTGCATGATACGAGGAACGCTTAAATAAGTTGTAGTGCATTTGTGTGCATTTTTCTTCTTTATAAACTTTAGCAACTTCCAAGTTCTACAATGAGCATACATAACACAGACACGTATTTGTTTGCTGCCCAAACTGGTGATGAGGGACCACCGTTTTTTAGCCCATGCATATACAAAACATTTAATAAATAGTAATTCTTAAACCTTTGCAAGGTAGATGCTGCATGTTACGTGCCAGGAAATAAATTCAGTGATTTAGTTAATTTCCTACGTTCACAAAGTGATTCTGTGACATGAGCCAGGAGGTGACCTCCTTCAGTTTCTATTCAGCTCCGGGGTTGCTGCACCTTGCAGCTCAGTGATGACAGGCGCCAGCTTCTCTTGGGAGGGCACCTACATCATCCAAGTTGGAGGCTTGGTGAAGGTGAGAGACTGAGGCAGTTTAAGCTTTGTCCAATTTTTCCACTCAAAAGTCCATCTTCCCTTCCAGCTGTGTGCCATTCCTGACCCCAGCACCACAGAAGCAAAAGCTTTACACAGGCTGTTCAAGCTCTCCCAATTGTGTAAGCATATTTACTCACATCATTCCTAGTGGTTCTCTTTCTGCAATTAAATCCTACTGATACAGTTACTGAGACACTGAAGGATAAGACAGGAACTGTTTTTCATGTAAGCTATTTAGAATTATTTACTTTTTTTTAAAAACTATGTATATGTATTACTCTGATAAATTTTAACTGAAAAGCAATGAAGGAGATCACGTAGGGAAAGATAAGGTATTAGATTATAAAAAATTTTAATTCTCTTTCTGTCAAAAAAGTATACAAAATTTTAAAACCAAACAACTCTCTTCTCTTCCCTTCTTTTTTTGTTAAGAAGTAGGAATCATTAACAAGTATTTTTTGTTCAACATGACAGACTGATATGAAGCAATTACTCAACCACAAGCAGAAAAGTTACAATCATAACCTCAACTTCTTGTAACATCGTCATTATTTAATGTATATAGGTGTTTTGTCTACCCCGCCTGAGCTTCAGCTAAACAGGTGGAACACAGGAGTTAGGGTAATTCAAAATAATGACGCTTATGTTACAAGAAGTTGAGGTTATGATTGTAACTTTTCTGCTTGTGGTTGAGTAATTACTTCATATCAGTCTGTCATGTTGAACAAAAAATACTTGTTAATGATTCCTACTTCTTTAACAGAAAAAGAAGAAGGAAAAGAGAAGAGAGTTGTTTGGTTTTAAAATTTTGATACTTTTTTTGACAGAAAGAAATTAAAATTTTTTATAATCTAATCTGTTCATCTTTCCCTACGTGATCTCCTTCATTGCTTTTCAGTTAAAATTTATCAAAGTAATACATATACATAGTTTTTAAAAAAAAGGTCAAATAATTCTAAATAGCTTACATGGAAAAACAGTTCCTGTCTATCCTTCAGTGTCTCAGTAACTGTATCAGTCAGGATTTGATCAGAGAAAGAGAACCACTAGGAATGATGTAGAATAAAGGATCTATGACAGAGATTGTACCTTACACAATTGGGAGAGCCTGTTGACAGCCTGTGTAAAGCTTTTGCCTTCTGTGTCTGGTGCTGGGGTCCAAAATGAGCAGGGCAGCCAGTCTGGAGGGAAGATGGACTTTAAGTGGAGAAGAATCGGACAAACTTGAACTCGCCTCAGTCTCTCACCTTCACCAAGCCTCCAACTTGGATGATGGTGGCCGCTTGGCCGAGAAGTGGCGCCTGTCATCACTGAGCTCAACGTGCACCTGACCCCGGAGCTGATGAAGCTGAAGGAGGTCACTCCTGGGTTCTGTCAGCATCACTTTGTGAACGTAGGAAATTAACTAAATCACTGAATTTATTTCCTCTTACGTAACATCCATCTACCTTGCAAAGGTTTAAGAATTACTATTTATTAAATGTTTTGTATATGCATGGGCTAAAAACGGTGGTCCCTCATCACCAGTTGGGCAGTATGCAAACAAATACGTGTGTCTGTGTTATGTGATAAGCTCATTGTAGAAAAGTTGGAAAGTACTGAAAAGTTTATAAAGAAGAAAAATGCACACAAATGCACTACAACTTATTTAAGCGTTCCTTCGTTCACTAAACTCCTCCTGGAGTCCACCCTCCTGCTTTTACTTTTTCGTGTGTAGGAGGTACAGCCTCCTACTAAAATGCATGATTTACATCTGGTGTGAAGTAAAAAGCAGTTCCCAGAGAGCCCAGGGCACAAGAAATCCACAAAGTGCCCCTCCCTTTTCTGGACCATGGCAGAACTTCTGAGTATGTGTAATGTATCTATGTCTATGTGTATATACACATGCACACATACATAAAATAATTATATATATATATATCTCACTCCATTGTTCTTATGATTTCACCTACTTATGGCTGAAACGGAATTGTAAATTTATACTTCTTGATGGGCAAAACTTATTAGTCCTAAAAGCCTTTCACAGCCAAGAAACTAAATGGCTTGGACAATTTTTTCAGGTACTCATGTTAAGATTTATTTGTGTAAGAGTCATTTAAAGCTCATCTTAAAAAAATCCTGTTAAAATAATCTTAAAAACAATCTAATACGAATCGAGAATATACAATTTGAAATTCTACTTGAGTTGACTGTTCACAAGAGAATTTGAAGTTTAAGTCAAAGTTAAGTACTAACTAGTACTAAGTAAAATATCAACAGGCATCTTAGTTAAAACAGCATCTCCCATAAACAAGGACCAGGTTAGGTGCTGTGGGAACTACACAGATGAGTAAATAAAACACACCATCTCTGCCCTCCAGAGAACACAGCAGTAGGGGTGGGGCAAGAGAAATAGAAGCTTAAATGCAACAACAGAGGAGGACAGAGATGGACTTCAAGGAGCTGCGGGAATCTGGAAAGGTCTCACAGGGAGACAGACTTTGAGGACCTGAAGAAAGGCCTTTGTTGGAGCTGCAGGAAACAGTATGAACAAGGACTCCGAGCCAGGAGAACGAGGAGGGTATGGGGAAAACATGTTAGCGGTGGTGAGAAGGGGAGACAAGGCTTGGATAGGATACTTGGGCCATACCAGGGCAGACCTTCCACAACAGGAGAAAGGTATGACGCCACCCTATAAGCAATAAGAGCCATTGGTATTTGCTGAGGAGGAAAGTGGCATCCTTTATTTTAAAGGATACTACACAGGTACCTACCAATTTATAAACAATGGTCGATATATACACTGGTTTTTAAATATTTCCTCATTTTAGGAAGTATCTTACATTAAGTGTTCATTTATCAATCAGCCATTCTTTGATTTTCCTAAAATCTATTACATATTGAAGATGAATCTGTCACTCCAAATTATGAGTACTACAACACTGGTGTTTTCTATTTGTACCATTTTTGGGTACAAAGCCCTATTTATTGTTTAATGAGCTAAAATAAATCCAAAGTAAATACATTGCGGAAAATACATTTTAATACAAAATTTTAATATTAAATTAGCATTTAGTTATTTACAATGGTATTTACAATCCATTTTACTATAACTTTTGTGAAAAGAGAGATAACTATGTACATATATTTTATTGCTAACCGTTTCTTCCAACATACAACCTGCAACTGGTAGAAAAATGGTAACAGTTAAATTTGCTACAGCTCAAAATCAGTATAATTAAATTAGATTCTGACAAATTTTCCCGGGTTTGAAGGAAGAATGCTGATTGAGCTAGGACAAAGAGGCAAGTGTGTACATCCCCACTTCTTCCCACCTTTACATTGTTGCTCCCTGACTTAGCTGACCTGCACTTGAAGTAAAACCTGTACCTGAATTCTGGACTTCTGCTCTGGGTGTGCTACTTTGCCCTAGAGCTGAAAGGCACAACGTGCAGGCTTCTTTCCAAAGGGCGAGTTGGGCCCCACAGAATCTTGCTTCCAGCTCTTTGGGAAGCTAAGAAACAACTCGCTCTGCACAGTGCTCTTACAGCCTACCGGGAACATCTCTTCCAAAGGCCTGTGAAACGCAGTTTCTTTGCAGGCCTGATCTGGCTGAAGTAGGACTTCTGCTCTGGCTGTGCTACTTTGCCCTAGAGCTGAAGGGCACAACGTGAGGCTTCTTTCGAGAGGGCGAGTTGGGCCCCACAGCATTCTTGCTTCCAGCTCTTTGGGAAGCTAAGAAACAACTCGCTCTGCACAGTGCACTTACAGCCTACCGGGAACATCGCTTCCAAAGGCCTGTGAAATGCAGTTTCTTTGCAGGCCTGATCTGGCTGAAGTAGGACTTCTGCTCTTGGTGTGCTACATTGCCCTAGAGCTGAAAGGCACAACGTGCAGGCTTCTTTCCAAAGGGCAAGTTGGGCCCCACAGCATCTTGCTTCCAGCTCTTTGGGAAGCTAAGAAACAACTCGCTCTGCACAGTGCTCTTACCGCCTACCCGGAACATCTCTTCCAAAGGCCTGTGAAACGCAGTTTCTTTGCAGGCCTGATCTGGCTGAAGTAGGACTTCTGCTCTGGGTGTGCTACATTGCCCTAGAGCTGAAAGGCACAACGTGCAGGCTTCTTTCCTAAGGGCGAGTTGGGCCCCACAGCATCTTGCTTCCAGCTCTTTCGGAAGCTAAGAAACAACTCACTCTGCACAGTGCCCTTACAGCCTACGGGGATCATCTCTTCCAAAGGCCTGTGAAACACAGTTTCTTTGCAGGCCTGATCTGGCTGAAGTAGGATTTCTGCTCTGGGTGGTCTACACTGCCCTAGAGCTGAAAGGCACAACGTGCAGGCTTCTTTCCAATGGGAGTGTTGATATCCACGGCATCTTGCTTCCAGCTCTTTGGGAACCTAAGAAACAACTCGCTCTGCACTGTGCTCTTACAGCCAACCGGGAACATCTCTTCCAAAGGCCTGTGAAACGCAGTTTCTTTGCAGGCCTGATCTGGCTGAAGTAGGACTTCTGCTCTGGGTGTGCTACATTGCCCTAGAGCTGAAAGGTCCAGCGTGCAGGCTTCTTTCCAAAGGGCGAGTTGGGCCCCACAGCATCTTGCTTCCAGCTCTTTGGGAAGCTAAGAAACAACTCGCTCTGCACAGTGCTCTTACAGCCTACCGGGATCATCTCTTCCAAAGGCCTGTGGAAACGCAGTTTCTTTGCAGGCCTGATCTGGCTGAAGTAGGACTTCTGCTCTGGGTGTGCTACATTGCCCTAGAGCTGAATGGCACAACGTGCAGGCTTCTTTCCAAAGGGCGAGTTGGGCCCCACAGCATCTTGCTTCCAGCTCTTGGGGAAGCTAAGAAACAACTCGCTCTGCACAGTGCTCTTACCGCCTACCGGGAACATCTCTTCCAAATGCCTGTGAAACGCAGATTCTTTGCAGTCCTGATCTGGCTGCAGTAGGACTTCTGCTCTGGGTGTGCTACATTGCCCTAGAGCTGAAAGGCACAACGTGCAGGCTTCTTTCCAAAGGGCGAATTGGGCCCCACAGCATCTTGCTTCCAGCTCTTTGGGAAGCTAAGAAACAACTCGCTCTGCACAGTGCTCTTACAGCCTACGGGGAACATCTCTTCCAAAGGCCAGTGAAACGCAGTTTATTTGCAGGCCTGATCTGGCTGAAGTAGGACTTCTGCTCTGGGTGTGCTACATTGCCCTAGAGCTGAAAGGCACAACGTGCAGGCTTCTTTCCAAAGGGCGAGTTGGGCCCCACAGCATCTTGCTTCCAGCTCTTTGGGACGCTAAGAAACAACTCGCTCTGCACAGTGCTCTTACAGCCTACCAGGAACATCTCTTCCAAAGGCCTGTGAAACGCAGTTTCTTTGCAGGCCTGATCTGGCTGAAGTAGGACTTCTGCTCTGGGTGTGCTACCTTGCCCTAGAGTTGAAAGGCACAACTTACAGGCTTCTTTCGAAAGGGCGAGTTGGTCCCCAAAGCATCTTGCTTCCAGCTCTTTGGGAAGCTAAGAAACGACTTGCTCTGCACAGTGCTCATACAGCCTACCGGGAACATCTCTTCCAAAGGCCTGTGAAACGCAGTTTCTTTGCAGGCCTGATCTGGCTGAAGTAGGACTTCTGCTCTGGGTGTTCTACACTGCCCTAGAGCTGAAAGGCACAACGTGCAGGCTTCTTTCCAAGGGGCGAGTTGATCCCCACAGAATCTTGCTTCCAGCTCTTTGGGAAGCTAAGAAACAACTCGCTCTGCACAGTGCTCTTACAGCCTACCGGGAACATCTCTTCTAAAGGCCTGTGAAACGCAGTTTCTTTGCAGGCCTGATCTGGCTGAAGTAGGACTTCTGCACTGGCTGTGCTACTTTGCCCTGGAGCTGAAAGGCACAACGTGCAGGCTTCTTTCCAAAGGGCGAGTTTGGCCCCCACAGCATCTTGCTTCCAGCTCTTTGGGAAGCTAAGAAACAACTCGCTCTGCACAGTGCTCTTACCGCCTACCCGGAACATCTCTTCCAAAGGCCTGTGAAACGCAGTTTCTTTGCAGGCCTGATCTGGCTGAAGTAGGACTTCTGCTCTGGGTGTGCTACATTGCCCTAGAGCTGAAAGGCACAACGTGCAGGCTTCTTTCCAAAGGGCGAGTTGGGCCCCACAGCATCTTGCTTCCAGCTCTTTCGGAAGCTAAGAAACAACTCACTCTGCACAGTGCCCTTACAGAATACGGGGATCATCTCTTCCAAAGGCCTGTGAAACACAGTTTCTTTGCAGGCCTGATCTGGCTGAAGTAGGATTTCTGCTCTGGGTGGTCTACACTGCCCTAGAGCTGAAAGGCACAACGTGCAGGCTTCTTTCCAATGGGAGTGTTGATATCCACGGCATCTTGCTTCCAGCTCTTTGGGAACCTAAGAAACAACTCGCTCTGCACTGTGCTCTTACAGCCAACCGGGAACATCTCTTCCAAAGGCCTGTGAAACGCAGTTTCTTTGCAGGCCTGATCTGGCTGAAGTAGGACTTCTGCTCTGGGTGTGCTACATTGCCCTAGAGCTGAAAGGCCCAGCGTGCAGGCTTCTTTCCAAAGGGCGAGTTGGGCCCCACAGCATCTTGCTTCCAGCTCTTTGGGAAGCTAAGAAACAACTCGCTCTGCACAGTGCTCTTACAGCTTACCGGGAACATCTCTTCCAAAGGCCTGTGAAACGCAGTTTCTTTGCAGGCCTGATCTGGCTGAAGTAGGACTTCTGCTCTGGGTGTGCTACATTGCCCTAGAGCTGAAAGGCACAACGTGCAGGCTTCTTTCCAAAGGCCGAGTTGGGCCCCACAGCCTCTTGCTTCCAGCTCTTTGGGAACCTATGAAACAACTCGCTCTGCACTGTGCTCTTACAGCCAACCGGGAACATCTCTTCCAAAGGCCTGCGAAACGCAGTTTCTTTGCAGGCCTGATCTGGCTGAAGTAGGACTTCTGCTCTGGGTGTGCTACATTGCCCTAGAGCTGAAAGGCACAACGTGCAGGCTTCTTTCCAATGGGAGTGTTGATATCCACGGCATCTTGCTTCCAGCTCTTTGGGAACCTAAGAAACAACTCGCTCTGCACAGTGCTCTTACAGCCTACTGGGAACATCTCTTCCAAAGGCCTGTGAAACGCAGTTTCTTTGCAGGCCTGATCTGGCTGAAGTAGGACTTCTGCTCTGGGTGTGCTACCTTGCCCTAGAGTTGAAAGGCACAACGTACAGGCTTCTTTCGAAAGGGCGAGTTGGTCCCCAAAGCATCTTGCTTCCAGCTCTTTGGGAAGCTAAGAAACGACTCGCTCTGCACAGTGCTCATACAGCCTACCGGGAACATCTCTTCCAAAGGCCTGTGAAACGCAGTTTCTTTTCAGGCCTGATCTGGCTGAAGTAGGACTTCTGCTCTGGGTGTTCTACACTGCCCTAGAGCTGAAAGGCACAACGTGCAGGCTTCTTTCCAAGGGGCGAGTTGATCCCCACAGAATCTTGCTTCCAGCTCTTTGGGAAGCTAAGAAACAACTCGCTCTGCACAGTGCTCTTACAGCCTACCGGGAACATCTCTTCTAAAGGCCTGTGAAACGCAGTTTCTTTGCAGGCCTGATCTGGCTGAAGTAGGACTTCTGCACTGGCTGTGCTACTTTGCCCTGGAGCTGAAAGGCACAACGTGCAGGCTTCTTTCCAAAGGCCGAGTTGGGCCCCACAGCCTCTTGCTTCCAGCTCTTTGGGAACCTATGAAACAACTCGCTCTGCACTGTGCTCTTACAGCCAACCGGGAACATCTCTTCCAAAGGCCTGCGAAATGCAGTTTCTTTGCAGGCCTGATCTGGCTGAAGTAGGACTTCTGCTCTGGGTGTGCTACATTGCCCTAGAGCTGAAAGGCACAACGTGCAGGCTTCTTTCCAAAGGGCGAGTTGGGCCCCACAGCATCTTGCTTCCAGCTCTTTGGGAAGCTAAGAAACAACTCGCTCTGCACAGTGCTCTTACAGCCTACCGGGAACATCTCTTCCAAAGGCCTGTGAAACGCAGTTTCTTTGCAGGCCTGATCTGGCTGAAGTAGGATCTGCTCTGGGTGTGCTACATTGCCCTAGAGCTGAAAGGCCCAACGTGCAGGCTTCTTTCCAAAGGGCAAGTTGGGCCCCTCAGCATCTTGCTTCCAGCACTTTGGGAAGCTAAGAAACAACTCGCTCTTCACAGTGCTCTTACAGCTTACCGGGAACATCTCTTCCAAAGGCCTGTGAAACGCAGTTTCTTTGCAGGCGTGATCTGGCAAAGTAGGACTTCTGCTCTGGGTGTGCTACATTGCCCTAGAGCTGAAAGGTCCAGCGTGCATGCTTCTTTCCAAAGGGCGAGTTGGGCCCCACAGCATCTTGCTTCCAGCTCTTTGGGAACCTAAGAAACAACTCGCTCTGCACTGTGCTCTTACAGCCAACCGGGAACATCTCTTCCAAAGGCCTGCGACACACAGTTTCTTTGCAGGCCTGATCTGGCTGAAGTAGGACTTCTGCTCTGGGTGTGCTACATTGCCCTAGAGCTGAAAGGCACAACGTGCAGGCTTCTTTCCAAAGGGCGAGTTGGGCCCCACAGCATCTTGCTTCCAGCTCTTTGGGAAGCTAAGAAACAACTCGCTCTGCACAGTGCTCTTACAGCCTACCGGGATCATCTCTTCCAAAGGCCTGTGGAAAAGCAGTTTCTTTGCAGGCCTGATCTGGCTGAAGTAGGACTTCTGCTCTGGGTGTGCTACATTGCCCTAGAGCTGAATGGCACAACGTGCAGGCTTCTTTCCAAAGGGCGAGTTGGGCCCCACAGCATCTTGCTTCCAGCTCTTTGGGAAGCTAAGAAACAACTCGCTCTGCACAGTGCTCTTACCGCCTACCGGGAACATCTCTTCCAAATGCCTGTGAAACGCAGATTCTTTGCAGTCCTGATCTGGCTGCAGTAGGACTTCTGCTCTGGGTGTGCTACATTGCCCTAGAGCTGAAAGGCACAACGTGCAGGCTTCTTTCCAAAGGGCGAATTGGGCCCCACAGCATCTTGCTTCCAGCTCTTTGGGAAGCTAAGAAACAACTCGCTCTGCACAGTGCTCTTACAGCCTACGGGGAACATCTCTTCCAAAGGCCAGTGAAACGCAGTTTCTTTGCAGGCCTGATCTGGCTGAAGTAGGACTTCTGCTCTGGGTGTGCTACATTGCCCAAGAGCTGAAAGGCACAACGTACAGGCTTCTTTCCAAAGGGCGAGTTGGGCCCCACAGCATCTTGCTTCCAGCTCTTTGGGAAGCTAAGAAACAACTCGCTCTGCACTGTGCTCTTACAGCCAACCGGGAACATCTCTTCCAAAGGCCTGCGACACACAGTTTCTTTGCAGGCCTGATCTGGCTGAAGTAGGACTTCTGCTCTGGGTGTGCTACATTGCCCTAGAGCTGAAAGGCACAACGTGCAGGCTTCTTTCCAAAGGGCGAGTTGGGCCCCACAGCATCTTGCTTCCAGCTCTTTGGGAAGCTAAGAAACAACTCGCTCTGCACAGTGCTCTTACAGCCTACCGGGATCATCTCTTCCAAAGGCCTGTGGAAAAGCAGTTTCTTTGCAGGCCTGATCTGGCTGAAGTAGGACTTCTGCTCTGGGTGTGCTACATTGCCCTAGAGCTGAATGGCACAACGTGCAGGCTTCTTTCCAAAGGGCGAGTTGGGCCCCACAGCATCTTGCTTCCAGCTCTTTGGGAAGCTAAGAAACAACTCGCTCTGCACAGTGCTCTTACCGCCTACCGGGAACATCTCTTCCAAATGCCTGTGAAACGCAGATTCTTTGCAGTCCTGATCTGGCTGCAGTAGGACTTCTGCTCTGGGTGTGCTACATTGCCCTAGAGCTGAAAGGCACAACGTGCAGGCTTCTTTCCAAAGGGCGAATTGGGCCCCACAGCATCTTGCTTCCAGCTCTTTGGGAAGCTAAGAAACAACTCGCTCTGCACAGTGCTCTTACAGCCTACGGGGAACATCTCTTCCAAAGGCCAGTGAAACGCAGTTTCTTTGCAGGCCTGATCTGGCTGAAGTAGGACTTCTGCTCTGGGTGTGCTACATTGCCCAAGAGCTGAAAGGCACAACGTACAGGCTTCTTTCCAAAGGGCGAGTTGGGCCCCACAGCATCTTGCTTCCAGCTCTTTGGGAAGCTAAGAAACAACTCGCTCTGCACAGTGCTCTTACAGCCTACCGGGAACATCTCTTCCAAAGGCCTGTGAAACGCAGTTTCTTTGCAGGCCTGATCTGGCTGAAGTAGGATCTGCTCTGGGTGTGCTACATTGCCCTAGAGCTGAAAGGCCCAACGTGCAGGCTTCTTTCCAAAGGGCAAGTTGGGCCCCTCAGCATCTTGCTTCCAGCACTTTGGGAAGCTAAGAAACAACTCGCTCTTCACAGTGCTCTTACAGCTTACCGGGAACATCTCTTCCAAAGGCCTGTGAAACGCAGTTTCTTTGCAGGCCTGACCTGGCAAAGTAGGACTTCTGATCTGGGTGTGCTACATTGCCCTAGAGCTGAAAGGCACAACGTGCATGCTTCTTTCCAAAGGGCGAGTTGGGCCCCACAGCATCTTGCTTCCAGCTCTTTGGGAAGCTAAGAAACAACTCGCTCTGCACAGTGCTCTTACAGCCTACCGGGATCATCTCTTCCAAAGGCCTGTGGAAACGCAGTTTCTTTGCAGGCCTGATCTGGCTGAAGTAGGACTTCTGCTCTGGGTGTGCTACATTGCCCTAGAGCTGAATGGCAGAACGTGCAGGCCTCTTTCCAAAGGGCGAGTTGGGCCCCACAGCATCTTGCTTCCAGCTCTTTGCAAAGCTAAGAAACAACTCGCTCTGCACAGTGCTCTTACCGCCTACCGGGAACATCTCTTCCAAATGCCTGTGAAACGCATATTCTTTGCAGGCCTGATCTGGCTGCAGTAGGACTTCTGCTCTGGGTGTGCTACATTGCCCTAGAGCTGAAAGGCACAACGTGCAGGCTTCTTTCCAAAGGGCGAATTGGGCCCCACAGCATCTTGCTTCCAGCTCTTTGGGAAGCTAAGAAACAACTCGCTCTGCACAGTGCTCTTACAGCCTACGGGGAACATCTCTTCCAAAGGCCTGTGAAACGCAGTTTCTTTGCAGGCCTGATCTGGCTGAAGTAGGACTTCTGCTCTGGGTGTGCTACCTTGCCCTAGAGTTGAAAGGCACAACGTACAGGCTTCTTTCGAAAGGGCGAGTTGGTCCCCAAAGCATCTTGCTTCCAGCTCTTTGGGAAGCTAAGAAACGACTCGCTCTGCACAGTGCTCATACAGCCTACCGGGAACATCTCTTCCAAAGGCCTGTGAAACGCAGTTTCCTTTCAGGCCTGATCTGGCAGAAGTAGGACTTCTGCTCTGGGTGTTCTACACTGCCCTAGAGCTGAAAGGAACAACGTGCAGGCTTCTTTCCAAGGGGCGAGTTTATCCCCACAGAATCTTGCTTCCAGCTCTTTGGGAAGCTAAGAAACAACTCGCTCTGCACAGTGCTCTTACAGCCTACCGGGAACATCTCTTCTAAAGGCCTGTGAAACGCAGTTTCTTTGCAGGCCTGATCTGGCTGAAGTAGGACTTCTGCACTGGCTGTGCTACTTTGCCCTGGAGCTGAAAGGCACAACGTGCAGGCTTCTTTCCAAAGGGCGAGTTTGGCCCCCACAGAATCTTGCTTCCAGCTCTTTGGGAAGCTAAGAAACAACTCGCTCTGCACAGTGCTCTTACAGCCTACCGGGAACATCTCTTCCAAAGGCCTGTGAAACGCAGTTTCTTTGCAGGCCTGATCTGGCTGAAGTAGGACTTCTTCTCTGTGTGTGCTACATTGCCCTAGAGCTGAAAGGCCCAACGTGCAGGCTTCTTTCCAAAGGGCGAGTTGGGCCCCACAGCTTCTTGCTTCCAGCTCTTTGGGAACCTAAGAAACAACTCGCTCTGCACAGTGCACTTACAGCCTACCGGGAACATCGCTTCCAAAGGCCTGTGAAATGCAGTTTCTTTGCAGGCCTGATCTGGCTGAAGTAGGACTTCTGCTCTTGGTGTGCTACATTGCCCTAGAGCTGAAAGGCACAACGTGCAGGCTTCTTTCCAAAGGGCAAGTTGGGCCCCACAGCATCTTGCTTCCACCTCTTTGGGAAGCTAAGAAACAACTCGCTCTGCACAGTGCTCTTACCGCCTACCCGGAACATCTCTTCCAAAGGCCTGTGAAACGCAGTTTCTTTGCAGGCCTGATCTGGCTGAAGTAGGACTTCTGCTCTGGGTGTGCTACATTGCCCTAGAGCTGAAAGGCGCAACGTGCAGGCTTCTTTCCTAAGGGCGAGTTGGGCCCCACAGCATCTTGCTTCCAGCTCTTTCGGAAGCTAAGAAACAACTCACTCTGCACAGTGCCCTTACAGCCTACGGGGATCATCTCTTCCAAAGGCCTGTGAAACACAGTTTCTTTGCAGGCCTGATCTGGCTGAAGTAGGATTTCTGCTCTGGGTGGTCTACACTGCCCTAGAGCTGAAAGGCACAACGTGCAGGCTTCTTTCCAATGGGAGTGTTGATATCCACGGCATCTTGCTTCCAGCTCTTTGGGAACCTAAGAAACAACTCGCTCTGCACTGTGCTCTTACAGCCAACCGGGAACATCTCTTCCAAAGGCCTGTGAAACGCAGTTTCTTTGCAGGCCTGATCTGGCTGAAGTAGGACTTCTGCTCTGGGTGTGCTACATTGCCCTAGAGCTGAAAGGTCCAGCGTGCAGGCTTCTTTCCAAAGGGCGAGTTGGGCCCCACAGCATCTTGCTTCCAGCTCTTTGGGAAGCTAAGAAACAACTCGCTCTGCACAGTGCTCTTACAGCCTACCGGGATCATCTCTTCCAAAGGCCTGTGGAAACGCAGTTTCTTTGCAGGCCTGATCTGGCTGAAGTAGGACTTCTGCTCTGGGTGTGCTACATTGCCCTAGAGCTGAATGGCACAACGTGCAGGCTTCTTTCCAAAGGGCGAGTTGGGCCCCACAGCATCTTGCTTCCAGCTCTTTGGGAACCTAAGAAACAACTCGCTCTGCACAGTGCTCTTACCGCCTACCGGGAACATCTCTTCCAAATGCCTGTGAAACGCAGATTCTTTGCAGTCCTGATCTGGCTGCAGTAGGACTTCTGCTCTGGGTGTGCTACATTGCCCTAGAGCTGAAAGGCACAACGTGCAGGCTTCTTTCCAAAGGGCGAATTGGGCCCCACAGCATCTTGCTTCCAGGTCTTTGGGAAGCTAAGAAACAACTCGCTCTGCACAGTGCTCTTACAGCCTACGGGGAACATCTCTTCCAAAGGCCAGTGAAACGCAGTTTCTTTGCAGGCCTGATCTGGCTGAAGTAGGACTTCTGCTCTGGGTGTGCTACATTGCCCTAGAGCTGAAAGGCACAACGTGCAGGCTTCTTTCCAAAGGGCGAGTTGGGCCCCACAGCATCTTGCTTCCAGCTCTTTGGGACGCTAAGAAACAACTCGCTCTGCACAGTGCTCTTACAGCCTACCAGGAACATCTCTTCCAAAGGCCTGTGAAACGCAGTTTCTTTGCAGGCCTGATCTGGCTGAAGTAGGACTTCTGCTCTGGGTGTGCTACCTTGCCCTAGAGTTGAAAGGCACAACGTACAGGCTTCTTTCGAAAGGGCGAGTTGGTCCCCAAAGCATCTTGCTTCCAGCTCTTTGGGAAGCTAAGAAACGACTTGCTCTGCACAGTGCTCATACAGCCTACCGGGAACATCTCTTCCAAAGGCCTGTGAAACGCAGTTTCTTTGCAGGCCTGATCTGGCTGAAGTAGGACTTCTGCTCTGGGTGTTCTACACTGCCCTAGAGCTGAAAGGCACAACGTGCAGGCTTCTTTCCAAGGGGCGAGTTGATCCCCACAGAATCTTGCTTCCAGCTCTTTGGGAAGCTAAGAAACAACTCGCTCTGCACAGTGCTCTTACAGCCTACCGGGAACATCTCTTCTAAAGGCCTGTGAAACGCAGTTTCTTTGCAGGCCTGATCTGGCTGAAGTAGGACTTCTGCACTGGCTGTGCTACTTTGCCCTGGAGCTGAAAGGCACAACGTGCAGGCTTCTTTCCAAAGGGCGAGTTTGGCCCCCACAGCATCTTGCTTCCAGCTCTTTGTGAAGCTAAGAAACAACTCGCTCTGCACAGTGCTCTTACCGCCTACCCGGAACATCTCTTCCAAAGGCCTGTGAAACGCAGTTTCTTTGCAGGCCTGATCTGGCTGAAGTAGGACTTCTGCTCTGGGTGTGCTACATTGCCCTAGAGCTGAAAGGCACAACGTGCAGGCTTCTTTCCAAAGGGCGAGTTGGGCCCCACAGCATCTTGCTTCCAGCTCTTTCGGAAGCTAAGAAACAACTCACTCTGCACAGTGCCCTTACAGCCTACGGGGATCATCTCTTCCAAAGGCCTGTGAAACACAGTTTCTTTGCAGGCCTGATCTGGCTGAAGTAGGATTTCTGCTCTGGGTGGTCTACACTGCCCTAGAGCTGAAAGGCACAACGTGCAGGCTTCTTTCCAATGGGAGTGTTGATATCCACGGCATCTTGCTTCCAGCTCTTTGGGAACCTAAGAAACAACTCGCTCTGCACTGTGCTCTTACAGCCAACCGGGAACATCTCTTCCAAAGGCCTGTGAAACGCAGTTTCTTTGCAGGCCTGATCTGGCTGAAGTAGGACTTCTGCTCTGGGTTTGCTACATTGCCCTAGAGCTGAAAGGTCCAGCGTGCAGGCTTCTTTCCAAAGGGCGAGTTGGGCCCCACAGCATCTTGCTTCCAGCTCTTTGGGAAGCTAAGAAACAACTCGCTCTGCACAGTGCTCTTACAGCTTACCGGGAACATCTCTTCCAAAGGCCTGTGAAACGCAGTTTCTTTGCAGGCCTGATCTGGCTGAAGTAGGACTTCTGCTCTGGGTGTGCTACATTGCCCTAGAGCTGAAAGGCACAACGTGCAGGCTTCTTTCAAAAGGCCGAGTTGGGCCCCACAGCCTCTTGCTTCCAGCTCTTTGGGAACCTATGAAACAACTCGCTCTGCACTGTGCTCTTACAGCCAACCGGGAACATCTCTTCCAAAGGCCTGCGAAACGCAGTTTCTTTGCAGGCCTGATCTGGCTGAAGTAGGACTTCTGCTCTGGGTGTGCTACATTGCCCTAGAGCTGAAAGGCACAACGTGCAGGCTTCTTTCCAATGGGAGTGTTGATATCCACGGCATCTTGCTTCCAGCTCTTTGGGAACCTAAGAAACAACTCGCTCTGCACAGTGCTCTTACAGCCTACTGGGAACATCTCTTCCAAAGGCGTGTGAAACGCAGTTTCTTTGCAGGCCTGATCTGGCTGAAGTAGGACTTCTGCTCTGGGTGTGCTACCTTGCCCTAGAGTTGAAAGGCACAACGTACAGGCTTCTTTCGAAAGGGCGAGTTGGTCCCCAAAGCATCTTGCTTCCAGCTCTTTGGGAAGCTAAGAAACGACTCGCTCTGCACAGTGCTCATACAGCCTACCGGGAACATCTCTTCCAAAGGCCTGTGAAACGCAGTTTCTTTTCAGGCCTGATCTGGCTGAAGTAGGACTTCTGCTCTGGGTGTTCTACACTGCCCTAGAGCTGAAAGGCACAACGTGCAGGCTTCTTTCCAAGGGGCGAGTTGATCCCCACAGTATCTTGCTTCCAGCTCTTTGGGAAGCTAAGAAACAACTCGCTCTGCACAGTGCTCTTACAGCCTACCGGGAACATCTCTTCTAAAGGCCTGTGAAACGCAGTTTCTTTGCAGGCCTGATCTGGCTGAAGTAGGACTTCTGCACTGGCTGTGCTACTTTGCCCTGGAGCTGAAAGGCACAACGTGCAGGCTTCTTTCCAAAGGGCGAGTTTGGCCCCCACAGCATCTTGCTTCCAGCTCTTTGGGAAGCTAAGAAACAACTCGCTCTGCACAGTGCTCTTACCGCCTACCCGGAACATCTCTTCCAAAGGCCTGTGAAACGCAGTTTCTTTGCAGGCCTGATCTGGCTGAAGTAGGACTTCTGCTCTGGGTGTGCTACATTGCCCTAGAGCTGAAAGGCACAACGTGCAGGCTTCTTTCCAAAGGGCGAGTTGGGCCCCACAGCATCTTGCTTCCAGCTCTTTCGGAAGCTAAGAAACAACTCACTCTGCACAGTGCCCTTACAGCCTACGGGGATCATCTCTTCCAAAGGCCTGTGAAACACAGTTTCTTTGCAGGCCTGATCTGGCTGAAGTAGGATTTCTGCTCTGGGTGGTCTACACTGCCCTAGAGCTGAAAGGCACAACGTGCAGGCTTCTTTCCAATGGGAGTGTTGATATCCACGGCATCTTGCTTCCAGCTCTTTGGGAACCTAAGAAACAACTCGCTCTGCACTGTGCTCTTACAGCCAACCGGGAACATCGCTTCCAAAGGCCTGTGAAATGCAGTTTCTTTGCAGGCCTGATCTGGCTGAAGTAGGACTTCTGCTCTGGGTGTGCTACATTGCCCTAGAGCTGAAAGGCACAACGTGCAGGCTTCTTTCCAAAGGGCGAGTTGGGCCCCACAGCATCTTGCTTCCAGCTCTTTGGGAAGCTAAGAAACAACTCGCTCTGCACAGTGCTCTTACAGCCTACCGGGAACATCTCTTCCAAAGGCCTGTGAAACGCAGTTTCTTTGCAGGCCTGATCTGGCTGAAGTAGGACTTCTGCTCTGGGTGTGCTACATTGCCCTAGAGCTGAAAGGCACAACGTGCAGGCTTCTTTCCAAAGGCCGAGTTGGGCCCCACAGCCTCTTGCTTCCAGCTCTTTGGGAACCTATGAAACAACTCGCTCTGCACTGTGCTCTTACAGCCAACCGGGAACATCTCTTCCAAAGGCCTGTGAAACGCAGTTTCTTTGCAGGCCTGATCTGGCTGAAGTAGGACTTCTGCTCTGGGTGTGCTACATTGCCCTAGAGCTGAATGGCACAACGTGCAGGCTTCTTTCCAAAGGGCGAGTTGGGCCCCACAGCATCTTGCTTCCAGCTCTTTGGGAAGCTAAGAAACAACTCGCTCTGCACAGTGCTCTTACCGCCTACCGGGAACATCTCTTCCAAATGCCTGTGAAACGCAGATTCTTTGCAGGCCTGATCTGGCTGCAGTAGGACTTCTGCTCTGGGTGTGCTACATTGCACTAGAGCTGAAAGGCACAACGTGCAGGCTTCTTTCCAAAGGGCGAATTGGGCCCCACAGCATCTTGCTTCCAGCTCTTTGGGAAGCTAAGAAACAACTCGCTCTGCACAGTGCTCTTACAGCCTACGGGGAACATCTCTTCCAAAGGCCAGTGAAACGCAGTTTCTTTGCAGGCCTGATCTGGCTGAAGTAGGACTTCTGCTCTGGGTGTGCTACATTGCCCTAGAGCTGAAAGGCACAACGTGCAGGCTTCTTTCCAAAGGGCGAGTTGGGCCCCACAGCATCTTGCTTCCAGCTCTTTGGTACGCTAAGAAACAACTCGCTCTGCACAGTGCTCTTACAGCCTACCAGGAACATCTCTTCCAAAGGCCTGTGAAACGCGGTTTCTTTGCAGGCCTGATCTGGCTGAAGTAGGACTTCTGCTCTGGGTGTGCTACCTTGCCCTAGAGTTGAAAGGCACAACGTACAGGCTTCTTTCGAAAGGGCGAGTTGGTCCCCAAAGCATCTTGCTTCCAGCTCTTTGGGAAGCTAAGAAACGACTCGCTCTGCACAGTGCTCATACAGCCTACCGGGAACATCTCTTCCAAAGGCCTGTGAAACGCAGTTTCTTTTCAGGCCTAATCTGGCTGAAGTAGGACTTCTGCTCTGGGTGTTCTACACTGCCCTAGAGCTGAAAGGCACAACGTGCAGGCTTCTTTCCAAGGGGCGAGTTGATCCCCACAGAATCTTGCTTCCAGCTCTTTGGGAAGCTAAGAAACAACTCGCTCTGCACAGTGCTCTTACAGCCTACCGGGAACATCTCTTCTAAAGGCCTGTGAAACGCAGTTCCTTTGCAGGCCTGATCTGGCTGAAGTAGGACTTCTGCACTGGCTGTGCTACTTTGCCCTGGAGCTGAAAGGCACAACGTGCAGGCTTCTTTCCAAAGGGCGAGTTTGGCCCCCACAGAATCTTGCTTCCAGCTCTTTGGGAAGCTAAGAAACAACTCGCTCTGCACAGTGCTCTTACAGCCTAACGGGAACATCTCTTCCAAAGGCCTGTGAAACGCAGTTTCTTTGCAGGCCTGATCTGGCTGAAGTAGGACTTCTGCTCTGGGTGTGCTACATTGCCCTAGAGCTGAAAGGCCCAACGTGCAGGCTTCTTTCCAAAGGGCGAGTTGGGCCCCACAGCTTCTTGCTTCCAGCTCTTTGGGAACCTAAGAAACAACTCGCTCTGCACAGTGCACTTACAGCCTACCGGGAACATCGCTTCCAAAGGCCTGTGAAATGCAGTTTCTTTGCAGGCCTGATCTGGCTGAAGTAGGACTTCTGCTCTGGGTGTGCTACATTGCCCTAGAGCTGAAAGGCACAACGTGCAGGCTTCTTTCCAAAGGGCGAGTTGGGCCCCACAGCATCTTGCTTCCAGCTCTTTGGGAAGCTAAGAAACAACTCGCTCTGCACAGTGCTCTTACCGCCTACCCGGAACATCTCTTCCAAAGGCCTGTGAAACGCAGTTTCTTTGCAGGCCTGATCTGGCTGAAGTAGGACTTCTGCTCTGGGTGTGCTACATTGCCCTAGAGCTGAAAGGCACAACGTGCAGGCTTCTTTCCAAAGGGCGAGTTGGGCCCCACAGCATCTTGCTTCCAGCTCTTTCGGAAGCTAAGAAACAACTCACTCTGCACAGTGCCCTTACAGCCTACGGGGATCATCTCTTCCAAAGGCCTGTGAAACACAGTTTCTTTGCAGGCCTGATCTGGCTGAAGTAGGATTTCTGCTCTGGGTGGTCTACACTGCCCTAGAGCTGAAAGGCCCAACGTGCAGGCTTCTTTCCAAAGGGCGAGTTGGGCCCCTCAGCATCTTGCTTCCAGCACTTTGGGAAGCTAAGAAACAACTCGCTCTGCACAGTGCTCTTACAGCCTACCGGGAACATCTCTTCGAAAGGCCTGTGAAACGCAGTTTCTTTGCAGGCCTGATCTGGCTGCAGTAGGACTTCTGCTCTGGGTGTGCTACATTGCCCTAGAGCTGAAAGGCACAACGTGCAGGCTTCTTTCCAAAGGGCGAATTGGGCCCCACAGCATCTTGCTTCCAGCTCTTTGGGAAGCTAAGAAACAACTCGCTCTGCACAGTGCTCTTACAGCCTACCGGGAACATCTCTTCCAAAGGCCTGTGAAACGCAGTTTCTTTGCAGGCCTGATCTGGCTGAAGTAGGACTTCTGCTCTGGGTGTGCTACATTGCCCTAGAGCTGAAAGGCACAACGTGCAGGCTTCTTTCCAAAGGGCGAGTTGGGCCCCACAGCATCTTGCTTCCAGCTCTTTGGGAAGCTAAGAAACAACTCGCTCTGCACAGTGCTCTTACAGCCTACCGGGAACATCTCTTCCAAAGGCCTGTGAAACGCAGTTTCTTTGCAGGCCTGATCTGGCTGAAGTAGGACTTCTGCTCTGGGTGTGCTACCTTGCCCTAGAGTTGAAAGGCACAACGTACAGGCTTCTTTCGAAAGGGCGAGTTGGTCCCCAAAGCATCTTGCTTCCAGCTCTTTGGGAAGCTAAGAAACAACTCGCTCTGCACAGTGCTCATACAGCCTACGGGAACATCTCTTCCAAAGGCCTGTGAAACGCAGTTTCTTTTCAGGCCTGATCTGGCTGAAGTAGGACTTCTGCTCTGGGTGTTCTACACTGCCCTAGAGCTGAAAGGCACAACGTGCAGGCTTGTTTCCAAGGGGCGAGTTGATCCCCACGGCATCTTGCTTCCAGCTCTTTGGGAAGCTAAGAAACAACTCGCTCTGCACAGTGCTCTTACAGCCTACCGGGAACATCTCTTCTAAAGGCCTGTGAAACGCAGTTTCTTTGCAGGCCTGATCTGGCTGAAGTAGGACTTCTGCTCTGGCTGTGCTACTTTGCCCTGGAGCTGAAAGGCACAACGTGCAGGCTTCTTTCCAAAGGGCGAGTTTGGCCCCCACAGAATCTTGCTTCCAGCTCTTTGGGAAGCTAAGAAACAACTCGCTCAGCACAGTGCTCTTACAGCCTACCGGGAACATCTCTTCCAAAGGCCTGTGAAACGCAGTTTCTTTGCATGCCTGATCTGGCTGAAGTAGGACTTCTGCTCTGGGTGTGCTACATTGCCCTAGAGCTGAAAGGCCCAACGTGCAGGCTTCTTTCCAAAGGGCGAGTTGGGCCCCACAGCTTCTTGCTTCCAGCTCTTTGGGAAGCTAAGAAACAACTCGCTCTGCACAGTGCACTTACAGCCTACCGGGAACATCGCTTCAAAAGGCCTGTGAAATGCAGTTTCATTGCAGGCCTGATCTGGCTGAAGTAGGACTTCTGCTCTTGGTGTGCTACATTGCCCTAGAACTGAAAGGCAGAACGTGCAATGTTCTTTCCAAAGGGCGAGTTGGGCCCCACAGCATCTTGCTTCCAGCTCTTTGGGAAGCTAAAAAACAACTCGCTCTGCACAGTGCTCTTACAGCCTACCCGGAACATCTCTTCCAAAGGCCTGTGAAACGCAGTTTCTTTGCAGGCCTGATCTGGCTGAAGTAGGACTTCTGCTCTGGGTGTGCTACATTGCCCTAGATCTGAAAGGCCCAACGTGCAGGCTTCTTTCCAAAGGGCAAGTTGGGCCCCTCAGCATCTTGCTTCCAGCACTTTGGGAAGCTAAGAAACAACTCGCTCTTCACAGTGCTCTTACAGCTTACCGGGAACATCTCTTCCAAAGGCCTGTGAAACGCAGTTTCTTTGCAGGCCTGATCTGGCAAAGTAGGACTTCTGCTCTGGGTGTGCTACATTGCCCTAGAGCTGAAAGGCACAACGTGCATGCTTCTTTCCAAAGGGCGAGTTGGGCCCCACAGCATCTTGCTTCCAGCTCTTTGGGAACCTAAGAAACAACTCGCTCTGCACTGTGCTCTTACAGCCAACCGGGAACATCTCTTCCAAAGGCCTGCGACACACAGTTTCTTTGCAGGCCTGATCTGGCTGAAGTAGGACTTCTGCTCTGGGTGTGCTACATTGCCCTAGAGCTGAAAGGCACAACGTGCAGGCTTCTTTCCAAAGGGCGAGTTGGGCCCCACAGCATCTTGCTTCCAGCTCTTTGGGAAGCTAAGAAACAACTCGCTCTGCACAGTGCTCTTACAGCCTACCGGGATCATCTCTTCCAAAGGCCTGTGGAAACGCAGTTTCTTTGCAGGCCTGATCTGGCTGAAGTAGGACTTCTGCTCTGGGTGTGCTACATTGCCCTAGAGCTGAATGGCACAACGTGCAGGCTTCTTTCCAAAGGGCGAGTTGGGCCCCACAGCATCTTGCTTCCAGCTCTTTGGGAAGCTAAGAAACAACTCGCTCTGCACAGTGCTCTTACCGCCTACCGGGAACATCTCTTCCAAATGCCTGTGAAACGCAGATTCTTTGCAGGCCTGATCTGGCTGCAGTAGGACTTCTGCTCTGGGTGTGCTACATTGCACTAGAGCTGAAAGGCACAACGTGCAGGCTTCTTTCCAAAGGGCGAATTGGGCCCCACAGCATCTTGCTTCCAGCTCTTTGGGAAGCTAAGAAACAACTCGCTCTGCACAGTGCTCTTACAGCCTACGGGGAACATCTCTTCCAAAGGCCAGTGAAACGCAGTTTCTTTGCAGGCCTGATCTGGCAAAGTAGGACTTCTGCTCTGGGTGTGCTACATTGCCCTAGAGCTGAAAGGCACAACGTGCATGCTTCTTTCCAAAGGGCGAGTTGGGCCCCACAGCATCTTGCTTCCAGCTCTTTGGGAACCTAAGAAACAACTCGCTCTGCACTGTGCTCTTACAGCCAACCGGGAACATCTCTTCCAAAGGCCTGCGACACACAGTTTCTTTGCAGGCCTGATCTGGCTGAAGTAGGACTTCTGCTCTGGGTGTGCTACATTGCCCTAGAGCTGAAAGGCACAACGTGCAGGCTTCTTTCCAAAGGGCGAGTTGGGCCCCACAGCATCTTGCTTCCAGCTCTTTGGGAAGCTAAGAAACAACTCGCTCTGCACAGTGCTCTTACAGCCTACCGGGATCATCTCTTCCAAAGGCCTGTGGAAACGCAGTTTCTTTGCAGGCCTGATCTGGCTGAAGTAGGACTTCTGCTCTGGGTGTGCTACATTGCCCTAGAGCTGAATGGCACAACGTGCAGGCTTCTTTCCAAAGGGCGAGTTGGGCCCCACAGCATCTTGCTTCCAGCTCTTTGGGAAGCTAAGAAACAACTCGCTCTGCACAGTGCTCTTACCGCCTACCGGGAACATCTCTTCCAAATGCCTGTGAAACGCAGATTCTTTGCAGGCCTGATCTGGCTGCAGTAGGACTTCTGCTCTGGGTGTGCTACATTGCACTAGAGCTGAAAGGCACAACGTGCAGGCTTCTTTCCAAAGGGCGAATTGGGCCCCACAGCATCTTGCTTCCAGCTCTTTGGGAAGCTAAGAAACAACTCGCTCTGCACAGTGCTCTTACAGCCTACGGGGAACATCTCTTCCAAAGGCCAGTGAAACGCAGTTTCTTTGCAGGCCTGATCTGGCTGAAGTAGGACTTCTGCTCTGGGTGTGCTACATTGCCCTAGAGCTGAAAGGCACAACGTGCAGGCTTCTTTCCAAAGGGCGAGTTGGGCCCCACAGCATCTTGCTTCCAGCTCTTTGGGACGCTAAGAAACAACTCGCTCTGCACAGTGCTCTTACAGCCTACCAGGAACATCTCTTCCAAAGGCCTGTGAAACGCAGTTTCTTTGCAGGCCTGATCTGGCTGAAGTAGGACTTCTGCTCTGGGTGTGCTACCTTGCCCTAGAGTTGAAAGGCACAACGTACAGGCTTCTTTCGAAAGGGCGAGTTGGTCCCCAAAGCATCTTGCTTCCAGCTCTTTGGGAAGCTAAGAAACGACTCGCTCTGCACAGTGCTCATACAGCCTACCGGGAACATCTCTTCCAAAGGCCTGTGAAACGCAGTTTCTTTTCAGGCCTGATCTGGCTGAAGTAGGACTTCTGCTCTGGGTGTTCTACACTGCCCTAGAGCTGAAAGGCACAACGTGCAGGCTTCTTTCCAAGGGGCGAGTTGATCCCCACAGAATCTTGCTTCCAGCTCTTTGGGAAGCTAAGAAACAACTCGCTCTGCACAGTGCTCTTACAGCCTACCGGGAACATCTCTTCTAAAGGCCTGTGAAACGCAGTTTCTTTGCAGGCCTGATCTGGCTGAAGTAGGACTTCTGCACTGGCTGTGCTACTTTGCCCTGGAGCTGAAAGGCACAACGTGCAGGCTTCTTTCCAAAGGGCGAGTTTGGCCCCCACAGAATCTTGCTTCCAGCTCTTTGGGAAGCTAAGAAACAACTCGCTCTGCACAGTGCTCTTACAGCCTACCAGGAACATCTCTTCCAAAGGCCTGTGAAACGCAGTTTCTTTGCAGGCCTGATCTGGCTGAAGTAGGACTTCTGCTCTGGGTGTGCTACATTGCACTAGAGCTGAAAGGCCCAACGTGCAGGCTTCTTTCCAAAGGGCGAGTTGGGCCCCACAGCTTCTTGCTTCCAGCTCTTTGGGAACCTAAGAAACAACTCGCTCTGCACAGTGCACTTACAGCCTACCGGGAACATCGCTTCCAAAGGCCTGTGAAATGCAGTTTCTTTGCAGGCCTGATCTGGCTGAAGTAGGACTTCTGCTCTGGGTGTGCTACATTGCCCTAGAGCTGAAAGGCACAACGTGCAGGCTTCTTTCCAAAGGGCGAGTTGGGCCCCACAGCATCTTGCTTCCAGCTCTTTGGGAAGCTAAGAAACAACTCGCTCTGCACAGTGCTCTTACCGCCTACCCGGAACATCTCTTCCAAAGGCCTGTGAAACGCAGTTTCTTTGCAGGCCTGATCTGGCTGAAGTAGGACTTCTGCTCTGGGTGTGCTACATTGCCCTAGAGCTGAATGGCACAACGTGCAGGCTTCTTTCCAAAGGGCGAGTTGGGCCCCACAGCATCTTGCTTCCAGCTCTTTCGGAAGCTAAGAAACAACTCACTCTGCACAGTGCCCTTACAGCCTACGGGGATCATCTCTTCCAAAGGCCTGTGAAACACAGTTTCTTTGCAGGCCTGATCTGGCTGAAGTAGGATTTCTGCTCTGGGTGGTCTACACTGCCCTAGAGCTGAAAGGCCCAACGTGCAGGCTTCTTTCCAAAGGGCGAGTTGGGCCCCTCAGCATCTTGCTTCCAGCACTTTGGGAAGCTAAGAAACAACTCGCTCTGCACAGTGCTCTTACAGCCTACCGGGAACATCTCTTCCAAATGCCTGTGAAACGCAGTTTCTTTGCAGGCCTGATCTGGCTGAAGTAGGACTTCTGCTCTGGGTGTGCTACATTGCCCTAGAGCTGAAAGGCACAACGTGCAGGCTTCTTTCCAAAGGGCGAGTTGGGCCCCACAGCATCTTGCTTCCAGCTCTTTGGGAAGCTAAGAAACAACTCGCTCTGCACAGTGCTCTTACAGCCTACCGGGAACATCTCTTCCAAAGGCCTGTGAAACGCAGTTTCTTTGCAGGCCTGATCTGGCTGAAGTAGGACTTCTGCTCTGGGTGTGCTACCTTGCCCTAGAGTTGAAAGGCGCAAGGTACAGGCTTCTTTCGAAAGGGCGAGTTGGTCCCCAAAGCATCTTGCTTCCAGCTCTTTGGGAAGCTAAGAAACAACTCGCTCTGCACAGTGCTCATACAGCCTACCGGGAACATCTCTTCCAAAGGCCTGTGAAACGCAGTTTCTTTGCAGGCCTGATCTGGCTGAAGTAGGACTTCTGCTCTGGCTGTGCTACTTTGCCCTGTAGCTGAAAGGCACAACGTGCAGGCTTCTTTCCAAAGGGCGAGTTTGGCCCCCACAGAATCTTGCTTCCAGGTCTTTGGGAAGCTAAGAAACAACTCGCTCTGCACAGTGCTCTTGCAGCCTACCGGGAACATCTCTTCCAAAGGCCTGTGAAACGCAGTTTCTTTGCAGGCCTGATCTGGCTGAAGTAGGACTTCTGCTCTGGGTGTGCTACATTGCCCTAGAGCTGAAAGGCCCAACGTGCAGGCTTCTTTCCAAAGGGCGAGTTGGGCCCCACAGCTTCTTGCTTCCAGCTCTTTGGGAAGCTAAGAAACAACTCGCTCTGCACAGTGCACTTACAGCCTACCGGGAACATCGCTTCAAAAGGCCTGTGAAATGCAGTTTCATTGCAGGCCTGATCTGGCTGAAGTAGGACTTCTGCTCTTGGTGTGCTACATTGCCCTAGAACTGAAAGGCAGAGCGTGCAATGTTCTTTCCAAAGGGCGAGTTGGGCCTCACAGCATCTTGCTTCCAGCTCTTTGGGAAGCTAAAAAACAACTCGCTCTGCACAGTGCTCTTACAGCCTACCCGGAACATCTCTTCCAAAGGCCTGTGAAACGCAGTTTCTTTGCAGGCCTGATCTGGCAGAAGTAGGACTTCTGCTCTGGGTGTGCTACATTGCCCTAGAGCTGAAAGGCACAACGTGCAGGCTTCTTTCCAAAGGGCGAGTTGGGCCCCACAGCATCTTGCTTACAGCTGTTTGGGAACCTAAGAAACATCTCGCTCTGCACTGTGCTCTTACAGCCAACCGGGAACATCTCTTACAAAGGCCTGCGAAACGCAGTTTCTTTGCAGGCCTGATCTGGCTGAAGTAGGACTTCTGCTCTTGTTGTGCTACATTGCCCTAGAACTGAAAGGCACAACATGAAATCTTCTTTCCAAAGGGCGAGTTAGGTCCCACAGCATCTTGCTTCCAGCTCTTTGGGAAGCTAAGAAACAACTCGCTCTGCACAGTGCTCTTACAGCCTACCGGGAACATCTCTTCCAAAGGCCTGCGAAACGCAGTTTCTTTGCAGGCCTGATCTGGCTGAAGTAGGACTTCTGCTCTGGGTGTGCTACACTGCCCTAGAGCTGAAAGGCACAACGTGCAGGCTTCTTTCCAAGGGGAGTGTTGATCTCCACGGCATCTTGCTTCCAGCTCTTTGGGAAGCTAAGAAACAACTCGCTCTGCACAGTTCTCTTACAGCCTAGAGGGAACATCTCTTCGAAAGGCCTGTGAAACGCAGTTTCTTTGCAGGCCTGATCTGGCTGTAGTAGGACTACTGCTCTGGGTCTGCTACATTGCCCTAGAGCTGAAAGGCACAACGTGCAGGCTTCTTTCCAAAGGGCGAGTTGGGCCCCACAGCATCTTGCTTCCAGCTCTTTGGGAAGCTAAGAAACAACTCGCTCTGCACAGTGCTCTTACAGCCTACCGGGAACATCTGTTCCAAATGCCGGTGAAACGCAGTTTCTTTGCAGGCCTGATCTGGCTGAAGTAGGACTTCTGCTCTGGGTGTGCTACCTTGCCCTAGAGTTGAAAGGCACAACGTACAGGCTTCTTTCGAAAGGGCGAGTTGGTCCCCACAGCATCTTGCTTCCAGCTCTTTGGGAAGCTAAGAAACAACCTGCTCTGCACAGTCCTCTTACAGCCTACCGGGAACATCTCTTCCAAAGACCTGTGAAACGCACTTTCATTTCATGCCTGATCTGGCTGAAGTAGGACTTCTGCTCTGGGTGTTCTACACTGCCCTAGAGCTGAAAGGCACAACGTGCAGGCTTCTTTCCAAGGGGCGAGTTGATCCCCAGGGCATCTTGCGTCCAGCTCTTTGGGAAGCTAAGAAACAACTCGCTCTGCACAGTGCTCTTACAGCTTACCGGGAACATCTCTTCCAAAGGCCTGTGAAACGCAGTTTCTTTGCAGGCCTGATCTGGCTGAAGTAGGACTTCTGCTCTGGGTGTGCTACATTGCCCTAGAGCTGAAAGGCACAACGTGCAGGCTTCTTTCCAAAGGCCGAGTTGGGCCCCACAGCCTCTTGCTTCCAGCTCTTTGGGAACCTATGAAACAACTCGCTCTGCACTGTGCTCTTACAGCCAACCGGGAACATCTCTTCCAAAGGCCTGCGAAACGCAGTTTCTTTGCAGGCCTGATCTGGCTGAAGTAGGACTTCTGCTCTGGGTGTGCTACATTGCCCTAGAGCTGAAAGGCACAACGTGCAGGCTTCTTTCCAAAGGGCGAGTTGGGCCCCACAGCATCTTGCTTACAGCTGTTTGGGAACCTAAGAAACAACTCGCTCTGCACAGTGCTCTTACAGCCTACCGGGAACATCTCTTCCAAAGGCCTGTGAAACGCAGTTTCTTTGCAGGCCTGATCTGGCTGAAGTAGGATCTGCTCTGGGTGTGCTACATTGCCCTAGAGCTGAAAGGCCCAACGTGCAGGCTTCTTTCCAAAGGGCAAGTTGGGCCCCTCAGCATCTTGCTTCCAGCACTTTGGGAAGCTAAGAAACAACTCGCTCTTCACAGTGCTCTTACAGCTTACCGGGAACATCTCTTCCAAAGGCCTGTGAAACGCAGTTTCTTTGCAGGCCTGATCTAGCAGAAGTAGGACTTCTGCTCTGGGTGTGCTACATTGCCCTAGAGCTGAAAGGCACAACGTGCATGCTTCTTTCCAAAGGGCGAGTTGGGCCCCACAGCATCTTGCTTCCAGCACTTTGGGATCCTAAGAAACAACTCGCTCTGCACTGTGCTCTTACAGCCAACCGGGAACATCTCTTCCAAAGGCCTGCGACACAGAGTTTCTTTGCAGGCCTGATCTGGCTGAAGTAGGACTTCTGCTCTGGGTGTGCTACATTGCCCTAGAGCTGAAAGGCACAACGTGCAGGCTTCTTTCCAAAGGGCGAGTTGGTCCCCACAGCATCTTGCTTCCAGCTCTTTGGGAAGCTAAGAAACAACTCGCTCTGCACAGTGCTCTTACAGCCTACCGGGATCATCTCTTCCAAAGACCTGTGGAAACGCAGTTTCTTTGCAGGCCTGATCTGGCTGAAGTAGGACTTCTGCTCTGGGTGTGCTACATTGCCCTAGAGCTGAATGGCACAACGTGCAGGCTTCTTTCCAAAGGGCGAGTTGGGCCCCACAGCATCTTGCTTCCAGCTCTTTGGGAAGCTAAGAAACAACTCGCTCTGCACAGTGCTCTTACCGCCTACCGGGAACATCTCTTCCAAATGCCTGTGAAACGCAGTTTCTTTGCAGGCCTGATCTGGCTGCAGTAGGACTTCTGCTCTGGGTGTGCTACATTGCCCTAGAGCTGAAAGGCACAACGTGCAGGCTTCTTTCCAAAGGGCGAATTGGGCCCCACAGCATCTTGCTTCCAGCTCTTTGGGAAGCTAAGAAACAACTCGCTCTGCACAGTGCTCTTACAGCCTACAGGGAACATCTCTTCCAAAGGCCTGTGAAACGCAGTTTCTTTGCAGGCCTGATCTGGCTGAAGTAGGACTTCTGCTCTGGGTGTGCTACATTGCCATAGAGCTGAAAGGCACAACGTGCAGGCTTCTTTCCAAAGGGCGAGTTGGGCCCCACAGCATCTTGCTTCCAGCTCTTTGGGAAGCTAAGAAACAACTCGCTCTGCACAGTGCTCTTACAGCCTACCAGGAACATCTCTTCCAAAGGCCTGTGAAACGCAGTTTCTTTGCAGGCCTGATCTGGCTGAAGTAGGACTTCTGCTCTCGGTGTGCTACATTGCCCTAGAGTTGAAAGGCACAACGTACAGGCTTCTTTCGAAAGGGCGAGTTGGTCCCCAAAGCATCTTGCTTCCAGCTCTTTGGGAAGCTAAGAAACAACTCGCTCTGCACAGTGCTCATACAGCCTACCGGGAACATCTCTTCCAAAGGCCTGTGAAACGCAGTTTCTTTGCAGGCCTGATCTGGCAGAAGTAGGACTTCTGCTCTGGGTGTGCTACATTGCCCTAGAGCTGAAAGGCACAACGTGCAGGCTTCTTTCCAAATGGCGAGTTGGGCCCCACAGCATCTTGCTTACAGCTGTTTGGGAACCTAAGAAACAACTCGCTCTGCACTGTGCTCTTACAGCCAACCGGGAACATCTCTTACAAAGGCCTGCGAAACGCAGTTTCTTTGCAGGCCTGATCTGGCTGAAGTAGGACTTCTGCTCTTGTTGTGCTACATTGCCCTAGAACTGAAAGGCACAACGTGAAATCTTCTTTCCAAAGGGCGAGTTAGGTCCCACAGCATCTTGCTTCCAGCTCTTTGGGAAGCTAAGAAACAACTCGCTCTGCACAGTGCTCTTACAGCCTACCGGGAACATCTCTTCCAAAGGCCTGCGAAACGCAGTTTCTTTGCAGGCCTGATCTGGCTGAAGTAGGATTTCTGCTCTGGGTGGTCTACACTGCCCTAGAGCTGAAAGTCACAACGTGCAGGCTTCTTTCCAAGGGGAGTGTTGATATCCACGGCATCTTGCTTCCAGCTCTTTGGGAAGCTAAGAAACAACTCGCTCTGCACAGTTCTCTTACAGCCTAGAGGGAACATCTCTTCGAAAGGCCTGTGAAACGCAGTTTCTTTGCAGGCCTGATCTGGCTGAAGTAGGACTTCTTCTCTGGCTGTGCTACATTGCCCTAGAGCTGAAAGGCACAACGTGCAGGCTTCTTTCCAGAGGGCGAGTTGGGCCCCACAGCATCTTGCTTCCAGCTCTTTGGGAAGCTAAGAAACAACTCGCTCTGCACAGTGCTCTTACAGCCTTGTGGGAACTACCCTTCCAAAGGCCTGTGAAACGCACTTTCTTTGCAGGACTGATCTAGCTGAAGTAGGACTTCTGCTCTGGGTGTGCTACATTGCCCTAGAGCTGAAAGGCCCAACGTGCAGGCTTCTTTCCAAAGGGCGAGTTGGGCCCCACAGCATGTTGCTTCCAGCTCTTTGGGAAGCTAAGAAACAACTCGCTCTGCACAGTGCTCTTACAGCCTACTGGGAACATCTCTTCCAAAGGCCTGTGAAACGCAGTTTCTTTGCAGGCCTGATCTGGCTGAAGTAGGACTTCTGCTCTGGGTGTGCTACATTGCCCTAGAGCTGAAAGGCCCAACGTGCAGGCTTCTTTCCAAAGGGCGAGTTGGGCCCCACAGCATCTTGCTTCCAGCTCTTTGGGAAGCTAAGAAACAACTCGCTCTGCACAGTGCTCTTACAGCCTACCGGGAACATCTCTTCCAAAGGCCTGTGAAACGCAGTTTCTTTGCAGGCCTGATCAGGCTGAAGTAGGACTTCTGCTCTGGGTGTGCTACATTGCCGTAGAGCTGAATGGCACAACGTGCAGGCTTCTTTCCAAAGGGCGAGTTGGGCCCCACAGCATCTTGCTTCCAGCTCTTTGGGAAGCTAAGAAACAACTCGCTCTGCACAGTGCTCTTACCGCCTACTGGGAACATCTCTTCCAAAGGCCTGTGAAACGCAGTTTCTTTGCAGGCCTGATCTGGCTGAAGTAGGACTTCTGCTCTGGATGTGCTACATTGCTCTAGAGCTGAAAGGCACAACGTGCAGGCTTCTTTCCAAAGAGCGACTTGGGCCCCACAGCATCTTGCTTCCAGCTCTTTCGGAAGCTAAGAAACAACTCGCTCTGCACAGTGCTCTTACAGCCTACCGGGAACATCTCTTAAAAAGGCCAGTGTAACGCAGTTTATTTGCAGGCCTGATCTGGCTGAAGTAGGACTTCTGCTCTGGGTGTGCTACATTGCCCTAGAGCTGAAAGGCACAACGTGCAGGCTTCTTTCCAAAGGGCGAGTTGGGCCCCACAGCATCTTGCTTACAGCTGTTTGGGAACCTAAGAAACAACTCGCTCTGCACAGTGCTCTTACAGCCTACCGGGAACATCTCTTCCAAAGGCCTGTGAAACGCAGTTTCTTTGCAGGCCTGATCTGGCTGAAGTAGGATCTGCTCTGGGTGTGCTACATTGCCCTAGAGCTGAAAGGCCCAACGTGCAGGCTTCTTTCCAAAGGGCAAGTTGGGCCCCTCAGCATCTTGCTTCCAGCACTTTGGGAAGCTAAGAAACAACTCGCTCTTCACAGTGCTCTTACAGCTTACCGGGAACATCTCTTCCAAAGGCCTGTGAAACGCAGTTTCTTTGCAGGCCTGATCTAGCAGAAGTAGGACTTCTGCTCTGGGTGTGCTACATTGCCCTAGAGCTGAAAGGCACAACGTGCATGCTTCTTTCCAAAGGGCGAGTTGGGCCCCACAGCATCTTGCTTCCAGCACTTTGGGATCCTAAGAAACAACTCGCTCTGCACTGTGCTCTTACAGCCAACCGGGAACATCTCTTCCAAAGGCCTGCGACACAGAGTTTCTTTGCAGGCCTGATCTGGCTGAAGTAGGACTTCTGCTCTGGGTGTGCTACATTGCCCTAGAGCTGAAAGGCACAACGTGCAGGCTTCTTTCCAAAGGGCGAGTTGGTCCCCACAGCATCTTGCTTCCAGCTCTTTGGGAAGCTAAGAAACAACTCGCTCTGCACAGTGCTCTTACAGCCTACCGGGATCATCTCTTCCAAAGACCTGTGGAAACGCAGTTTCTTTGCAGGCCTGATCTGGCTGAAGTAGGACTTCTGCTCTGGGTGTGCTACATTGCCCTAGAGCTGAATGGCACAACGTGCAGGCTTCTTTCCAAAGGGCGAGTTGGGCCCCACAGCATCTTGCTTCCAGCTCTTTGGGAAGCTAAGAAACAACTCGCTCTGCACAGTGCTCTTACCGCCTACCGGGAACATCTCTTCCAAATGCCTGTGAAACGCAGTTTCTTTGCAGGCCTGATCTGGCTGCAGTAGGACTTCTGCTCTGGGTGTGCTACATTGCCCTAGAGCTGAAAGGCACAACGTGCAGGCTTCTTTCCAAAGGGCGAATTGGGCCCCACAGCATCTTGCTTCCAGCTCTTTGGGAAGCTAAGAAACAACTCGCTCTGCACAGTGCTCTTACAGCCTACAGGGAACATCTCTTCCAAAGGCCTGTGAAACGCAGTTTCTTTGCAGGCCTGATCTGGCTGAAGTAGGACTTCTGCTCTGGGTGTGCTACATTGCCATAGAGCTGAAAGGCACAACGTGCAGGCTTCTTTCCAAAGGGCGAGTTGGGCCCCACAGCATCTTGCTTCCAGCTCTTTGGGAAGCTAAGAAACAACTCGCTCTGCACAGTGCTCTTACAGCCTACCAGGAACATCTCTTCCAAAGGCCTGTGAAACGCAGTTTCTTTGCAGGCCTGATCTGGCTGAAGTAGGACTTCTGCTCTCGGTGTGCTACATTGCCCTAGAGTTGAAAGGCACAACGTACAGGCTTCTTTCGAAAGGGCGAGTTGGTCCCCAAAGCATCTTGCTTCCAGCTCTTTGGGAAGCTAAGAAACAACTCGCTCTGCACAGTGCTCATACAGCCTACCGGGAACATCTCTTCCAAAGGCCTGTGAAACGCAGTTTCTTTGCAGGCCTGATCTGGCAGAAGTAGGACTTCTGCTCTGGGTGTGCTACATTGCCCTAGAGCTGAAAGGCACAACGTGCAGGCTTCTTTCCAAATGGCGAGTTGGGCCCCACAGCATCTTGCTTACAGCTGTTTGGGAACCTAAGAAACAACTCGCTCTGCACTGTGCTCTTACAGCCAACCGGGAACATCTCTTACAAAGGCCTGCGAAACGCAGTTTCTTTGCAGGCCTGATCTGGCTGAAGTAGGACTTCTGCTCTTGTTGTGCTACATTGCCCTAGAACTGAAAGGCACAACGTGAAATCTTCTTTCCAAAGGGCGAGTTAGGTCCCACAGCATCTTGCTTCCAGCTCTTTGGGAAGCTAAGAAACAACTCGCTCTGCACAGTGCTCTTACAGCCTACCGGGAACATCTCTTCCAAAGGCCTGCGAAACGCAGTTTCTTTGCAGGCCTGATCTGGCTGAAGTAGGATTTCTGCTCTGGGTGGTCTACACTGCCCTAGAGCTGAAAGTCACAACGTGCAGGCTTCTTTCCAAGGGGAGTGTTGATATCCACGGCATCTTGCTTCCAGCTCTTTGGGAAGCTAAGAAACAACTCGCTCTGCACAGTTCTCTTACAGCCTAGAGGGAACATCTCTTCGAAAGGCCTGTGAAACGCAGTTTCTTTGCAGGCCTGATCTGGCTGAAGTAGGACTTCTTCTCTGGCTGTGCTACATTGCCCTAGAGCTGAAAGGCACAACGTGCAGGCTTCTTTCCAGAGGGCGAGTTGGGCCCCACAGCATCTTGCTTCCAGCTCTTTGGGAAGCTAAGAAACAACTCGCTCTGCACAGTGCTCTTACAGCCTTGTGGGAACTACCCTTCCAAAGGCCTGTGAAACGCGCTTTCTTTGCAGGACTGATCTAGCTGAAGTAGGACTTCTGCTCTGGGTGTGCTACATTGCCCTAGAGCTGAAAGGCCCAACGTGCAGGCTTCTTTCCAAAGGGCGAGTTGGGCCCCACAGCATGTTGCTTCCAGCTCTTTGGGAAGCTAAGAAACAACTCGCTCTGCACAGTGCTCTTACAGCCTACTGGGAACATCTCTTCCAAAGGCCTGTGAAACGCAGTTTCTTTGCAGGCCTGATCTGGCTGAAGTAGGACTTCTGCTCTGGGTGTGCTACATTGCCCTAGAGCTGAAAGGCCCAACGTGCAGGCTTCTTTCCAAAGGGCGAGTTGGGCCCCACAGCATCTTGCTTCCAGCTCTTTGGGAAGCTAAGAAACAACTCGCTCTGCACAGTGCTCTTACAGCCTACCGGGAACATCTCTTCCAAAGGCCTGTGAAACGCAGTTTCTTTGCAGGCCTGATCAGGCTGAAGTAGGACTTCTGCTCTGGGTGTGCTACATTGCCGTAGAGCTGAATGGCACAACGTGCAGGCTTCTTTCCAAAGGGCGAGTTGGGCCCCACAGCATCTTGCTTCCAGCTCTTTGGGAAGCTAAGAAACAACTCGCTCTGCACAGTGCTCTTACCGCCTACTGGGAACATCTCTTCCAAAGGCCTGTGAAACGCAGTTTCTTTGCAGGCCTGATCTGGCTGAAGTAGGAATTCTGCTCTGGGTGTGCTACATTGCTCTAGAGCTGAAAGGCACAACGTGCAGGCTTCTTTCCAAAGAGCGACTTGGGCCCCACAGCATCTTGCTTCCAGCTCTTTCGGAAGCTAAGAAACAACTCGCTCTGCACAGTGCTCTTACAGCCTACCGGGAACATCTCTTAAAAAGGCCAGTGTAACGCAGTTTATTTGCAGGCCTGATCTGGCTGAAGTAGGACTTCTGCTCTGGGTGTGCTACATTGCCCTAGAGCTGAAAGGCACAACGTGCAGGCTTCTTTCCAAAGGGCGAGTTGGGCCCCACAGCATCTTGCTTCCAGCTCTTTGGGAAGCGAAGAAACAACTCGCTCTGCACAGTGCTCTTACAGCCTACGGGGAACATCTCTTCCAAAGGCCTGTGAAACGCAGTTTCTTTGCAGGCGTGATCTGGCTGAAGTAGGACTTCTGCTCTGGGTGTGCTACATTGCCCTAGAGCTGAAAGGCCCAACGTGCAGGCTTCTTTCCAAAGGGCGAGTTGGGCTCCACAGCATCTTGCTTGCAGCTCTTTGGGAAGCTAAGAAACAACTCGCTCTGCACAGTACTCTTACAGCTTACCGGGAACATCTCTTCCAAAGGCCTGTGAAACGCAGTTTCTTTGCAGGCCTGATCTGGCTGAAGTAGGACTTCTGCTCTGGGTGTGCTACATTGCCCTAGAGCTGAAAGGCACAACGTGCAGGCTTCTTTCCAAAGGGCGAGTTGGGCCCCACAGCATCTTGCTTCCAGCTCTTTGGGAACCTAAGAAACAACTCGCTCTGCACTGTGCTCTTACAGCCAACCGGGAACATCTCTTCCAAAGGCCTGCGAAACGCAGTTTCTTTGCAGGCCTGATCTGGCTGAAGTAGGACTTCTGCTCTGGGTGTGCTACATTGCCCTAGAGCTGAAAGGCACAACGTGAAATCTTCTTTCCAAAGGGCGAGTTGGGCCCCACAGCATCTTGCTTCCAGCTCTTTGGGAAGCTAAGAAACAACTCGCTCTGCACAGTGCTCTTACAGCCTACCGTGAACATCTCTTCCAAAGGCCTGTGAAACGCAGTTTCTTTGCAGGCCTGATCTGGCTGAAGTAGGACTTCTGCTCTGGGTGTGCTACATTGCCCTAGAGCTGAAAGGCACAACGTGCAGGCTTCTTTCCAAAGGGTGACTTGGGCCCCACAGCATCTTGCTTCCAGCTCTTTTGGAAGCTAAGAAACAACTCACTCTGCACAGTGCCCTTACAGCCTACGGGGATCATCTCTTCCAAAGGCCTGTGAAGCACAGTTTCTTTGCAGGCCTGATCTGGCTGAAGTAGGTCTTCTGCTCTGGGTGTGCTACATTGCCCTAGAGCTGAAAGGCACAACGTGCAGGCTTCTTTCCAAAGGGCGAGTTGGGCCCCACAGCATCTTGCTTCCAGCTCTTTGGGAAGCTAAGAAACAACTCGCTCTGCACAGTGCTCTTACAGCCTACCGGGAACATCTCTTAAAAAGGCCAGTGTAACGCAGTTTCTTTGCAGGCCTGATCTGGCTGAAGTAGGACTTCTGCTCTGGGTGTGCTACATTGCCCTAGAGCTGAAAGGCCCAACGTGCAGGCTTCTTTCCAAAGGGCGAGTTGGGCCCCACAGCTTCTTGCTTCCAGCTCTTTGGGAACCTAAGAAACAACTCGCTCTGCACAGTGCACTTACAGCCTACCGGGAACATCGCTTCCAAAGGCCTGTGAAATGCAGTTTCTTTGCAGGCCTGATCTGGCTGAAGTAGGACTTCTGCTCTTGGTGTGCTACATTGCCCTAGAGCTGAAAGGCACAACGTGCAGGCTTCTTTCCAAAGGGCGAGTTGGGCCCCACAGCATCTTGCTTCCAGCTCTTTGGGAAGCTAAGAAACAACTCGCTCTGCACAGTGCTCTTACCGCCTACCCGGAACATCTCTTCCAAAGGCCTGTGAAACGCAGTTTCTTTGCAGGCCTGATCTGGCTGAAGTAGGACTTCTGCTCTGGGTGTGCTACATTGCCCTAGAGCTGAAAGGCACAACGTGCAGGCTTCTATCCAAAGGGCGACTTGGGCCCCACAGCATCTTGCTTCCAGCTCTTTCGGAAGCTAAGAAACAACTCACTCTGCACAGTGCCCTTACAGCCTACGGGGATCATCTCTTCCAAAGGCCTGTGAAACACAGTTTCTTTGCAGGCCTGATCTGGCTGAAGTAGGACTTCTGCTCTGGGTGTGCTACATTGCCCTAGAGCTGAAAGGCACAACGTGCAGGCTTCTTTCCAAATGGCGACTTGGGCCCCACAGCATCTTGCTTCCAGCTCTTTGGGAATCTAAGAAACAACTCGCTCTGCACAGTGCACTTACAGATTACCGGGAACATCTCTTCCAAAGGCCTGTGAAACGCAGTTTCTTTGCAGGCCTGATCTGGCAGAAGTAGGACTTCTGCTCTGGGTGTGCTACATTGCCCTAGAGCTGAAAGGCACAACGTGCAGGCTTCTTTCCAAATGGCGAGTTGGGCCCCACAGCATCTTGCTTACATCTGTTTGGGAACCTAAGAAAGAACTCGCTCTGCACTGTGCTCTTACAGCCAACCGGGAACATCTCTTACAAAGGCCTGCGAAACGCAGTTTCTTTGCAGGCCTGATCTGGCTGAAGTAGGACTTCTGCTCTTGTTGTGCTACATTGCCCTAGAACTGAAAGGCACAACGTGAAATCTTCTTTCCAAAGGGCGAGTTAGGTCCCACAGCATCTTGCTTCCAGCTCTTTGGGAAGCTAAGAAACAACTCGCTCTGCACAGTGCTCTTACAGCCTACCGGGAACATCTCTTCCAAAGGCCTGCGAAACGCAGTTTCTTTGCAGGCCTGATCTGGCTGAAGTAGGATTTCTGCTCTGGGTGGTCTACACTGCCCTAGAGCTGAAAGGCACAACGTGCAGGCTTCTTTCCAAGGGGAGTGTTGATATCCACGGCATCCTGCTTCCAGCTCTTTGGGAAGCTAAGAAACAACTCGCTCTGCACAGTTCTCTTACAGCCTAGAGGGAACATCTCTTCGAAAGGCCTGTGAAACGCAGTTTCTTTGCAGGCCTGATCTGGCTGAAGTAGGACTTCTGCTCTGGCTGTGCTACATTGCGCTAGAGCTGAAAGGCACAACGTGCAGGCTTCTTTCCAGAGGGCGAGTTGGGCCCCACAGCATCTTGCTTCCAGCTCTTTCGGAAGCTAAGAAACAACTCGCTCTGCACAGTGCTCTTACAGCCTTGTGGGAACATCCCTTCCAAAGGCCTGTGAAACGCACTTTCTTTGCAGGACTGATCTAGCTGAAGTAGGACTTCTGCTCTGGGTGTGCTACATTGCCCTAGAGCTGAAAGGCCCAACGTGCAGGCTTCTTTCCAAAGGGCGAGTTGGGCCCCACAGCATCTTGCTTCCAGCTCTTTGGGAAGCTAAGAAACAACTCGCTCTGCACAGTGCTCTTACAGCCTACTGGGAACATCTCTTCCAAAGGCCTGTGAAACGCAGTTTCTTTGCAGGCCTGATCTGGCTGAAGTAGGACTTCTGCTCTGGGTGTGCTACATTGCCCTAGAGCTGAAAGGCCCAACGTGCAGGCTTCTTTCCAAAGGGCGAGTTGGGCCCCACAGCATCTTGCTTCCAGCTCTTTGGGAAGCTAAGAAACAACTCGCTCTGCACAGTGCTCTTACAGCCTACCGGGAACATCTCTTCCAAAGGCCTGTGAAACGCAGTTTCTTTGCAGGCCTGATCAGGCTGAAGTAGGACTTCTGCTCTGGGTGTGCTACATTGCCGTAGAGCTGAATGGCACAACGTGCAGGCTTCTTTCCAAAGGGCGAGTTGGGCCCCAGAGCATCTTGCTTCCAGCTCTTTGGGAAGCTAAGAAACAACTCGCTCTGCACAGTGCTCTTACCGCCTACTGGGAACATCTCTTCCAAAGGCCTGTGAAACGCAGTTTCTTTGCAGGCCTGATCTGGCTGAAGTAGGACTTCTGCTCTGGGTGTGCTACATTGCTCTAGAGCTGAAAGGCACAACGTGCAGGCTTCTTTCCAAAGGGCGACTTGGGCCCCACGGCATCTTGCTTCCAGCTCTTTCGGAAGCTAAGAAACAACTCGCTCTGCACAGTGCTCTTACAGCCTACCGGGAACATCTCTTAAAAAGGCCAGTGTAACGCAGTTTATTTGCAGGCCTGATCTGGCTGAAGTAGGACTTCTTCTCTGGGTGTGCTACATTGCCCTAGAGCTGAAAGGCACAACGTGCAGGCTTCTTTCCAAAGGGCGAGTTGGGCCCCACAGCATCTTGCTTCCAGCTCTTTGGGAAGCGAAGAAACAACTCGCTCTGCACAGTGCTCTTACAGCCTACGGGGAACATCTCTTCCAAAGGCCTGTGAAACGCAGTTTCTTTGCAGGCGTGATCTGGCTGAAGTAGGACTTCTGCTCTGGGTGTGCTACATTGCCCTAGAGCTGAAAGGCCCAACGTGCAGGCTTCTTTCCAAAGGGCGAGTTGGGCTCCACAGCATCTTGCTTGCAGCTCTTTGGGAAGCTAAGAAACAACTCGCTCTGCACAGTACTCTTACAGCTTACCGGGAACATCTCTTCCAAAGGCCTGTGAAACACAGTTTCTTTGCAGGCCTGATCTGGCTGAAGTAGGATTTCTGCTCTGGGTGTGCTACATTGCCCTATAGCTGAAAGGCACAACGTGCAGGCTTCTTTCCAAAGGGCGAGTTGGGCCCCACAGCATCTTGCTTCCAGCTCTTTGGGAACCTAAGAAACAACTCGCTCTGCACTGTGCTCTTACAGCCTACCGGGAACATCTCTTCCAAAGGCCTGCGAAACGCAGTTTCTTTGCAGGCCTGATCTGGCTGAAGTAGGACTTCTGCTCTGGGTGTGCTACATTGCCCTAGAGCTGAAAGGCACAACGTGAAATCTTCTTTCCAAAGGGCGAGTTGGGCCCCACAGCATCTTGCTTCCAGCTCTTTGGGAAGCTAAGAAACAACTCGCTCTGCACAGTGCTCTTACAGCCTACCGTGAACATCTCTTCCAAAGGCCTGTGAAACGCAGTTTCTTTGCAGGCCTGATCTGGCTGAAGTAGGACTTCTGCTCTGGGTGTGCTACATTGCCCTAGAGCTGAAAGGCACAACGTGCAGGCTTCTTTCCAAAGGGTGACTTGGGCCCCACAGCATCTTGCTTCCAGCTCTTTTGGAAGCTAAGAAACAACTCACTCTGCACAGTGCCCTTACAGCCTACGGGGATCATCTCTTCCAAAGGCCTGTGAAGCACAGTTTCTTTGCAGGCCTGATCTGGCTGAAGTAGGTCTTCTGCTCTGGGTGTGCTACATTGCCCTAGAGCTGAAAGGCACAACGTGCAGGCTTCTTTCCAAAGGGCGAGTTGGGCCCCACAGCATCTTGCTTCCAGCTCTTTGGGAAGCTAAGAAACAACTCGCTCTGCACAGTGCTCTTACAGCCTACCGGGAACATCTCTTAAAAAGGCCAGTGTAACGCAGTTTCTTTGCAGGCCTGATCTGGCTGAAGTAGGACTTATGCTCTGGGTGTGCTACATTGCCCTAGAGCTGAAAGGCACAACGTGCAGGCTTCTTTCCAAAGGGCGAGTTGGGCCCCACAGCATCTTGCTTCCAGCTCTTTGGGAAGCTAAGAAACAACTCGCTCTGCACTGTGCTCTTACAGCCTACCGGGAACATCTCTTCCAAAGGCCTGTGAAACGCAGTTTCTTTGCAGGCCTGATCTGGCTGAAGTAGGATCTGCTCTGGGTGTGCTACATTGCCCTAGAGCTGAAAGGCCCAACGTGCAGGCTTCTTTCCAAAGGGCAAGTTGGGCCCCTCAGCATCTTGCTTCCAGCACTTTGGGAAGCTAAGAAACAACTCGCTCTTCACAGTGCTCTTACAGCTTACCGGGAACATCTCTTCCAAAGGCCTGTGAAACGCAGTTTCTTTGCAGGCCTGATCTGGCAGAAGTAGGACTTCTGCTCTGGGTGTGCTACATTGCCCTAGAGCTGAAAGGCACAACGTGCATGCTTCTTTCCAAAGGGCGAGTTGGGCCCCACAGCATCTTGCTTCCAGCTCTTTGGGAACCTAAGAAACAACTCGCTCTGCACTGTGCTCTTACAGCCTAGCGGGAACATCTCTTCCAAAGGCCTGTGAAACGCAGTTTCTTTGCAGGCCTGATCTGGCTGAAGTAGGACTTCTGCTCTGGGTGTGCTACATTGCCCTAGAGCTGAAAGGTCCTGCGTGCAGGCTTCTTTCCAAAGGGCGAGTTGGGCCCCGCAGCATCTTGCTTCCAGCTCTTTGGGAAGCTAAGAAACAACTCGCTCTGCACAGTGCTCTTACAGCTTACCGGGAACATCTCTTCCAAAGGCCTGTGAAACGCAGTTTCTTTGCAGGCCTGATCTGGCTGAAGTAGGACTTCTGCTCTGGGTGTGCTACATTGCCCTAGAGCTGAAAGGCACAACGTGCAGGCTTCAATCCAAAGGCCGAGTTTGGCCCCACAGCCTCTTGCTTCCAGCTCTTTGGGAACCTATGAAACAACTCGCTCTGCACTGTGCTCTTACAGCCTACCGGGAACATCTCTTCCAAAGGCCTGTGAAACGCAGTTTCTTTGCAGGCCTGATCTGGCTGAAGTAGGACTTCTGCTCTGGGTGTGCTACCTTGCCCTAGAGTTGAAAGGCACAACGTACAGGCTTCTTTCGAAAGGGCGAGTTGGTCCCCAAAGCATCTTGCTTCCAGCTCTTTGGGAAGCTAAGAAACGACTCGCTCTGCACAGTGCTCATACAGCCTACCGGGAACATCTCTTCCAAAGGCCTGTGAAACGCAGTTTCCTTTCAGGCCTGATCTGGCTGAAGTAGGACTTCTGCTCTGGGTGTTCTACACTGCCCTAGAGCTGAAAGGCACAACGTGAAATCTTCTTTCCAAAGGGCGAGTTGGGCCCCACAGCATCTTGCTTCCAGCTCTTTGGGAAGCTAAGAAACAACTCGCTCTCCACAGTGCTCTTACAGCCTACCGGGAACATCTCTTCCAAAGGCCTGTGAAACGCAGTTTCTTTGCAGGCCTGATCTGGCTGAAGTAGGACTTCTGCTCTGGGTGTTCTACACTGCCCTAGAGCTGAAAGGCACAACGTGCAGGCTTCTTTCCAAGGGGCGTTTTGATCCCCACGGCATCTTGCTTCCAGCTCTTTGGGAAGCTAAGAAACAACTCGCTCTGCACAGTGCTCTTACAGCCTACCGGGAACATCTCTTCCAAAGGCCTGTGAAAGGCAGTTTCTTTGCTGGCCTGATCTGGCTTAAGTAGGACTTCTGCTCTGGGTGTGCTACATTGCCCTAGAGCTAAAAGGCACAACGTGCAGGCTTCTTTCCAAAGGGCGAGTTGGGCCCCACAGCATCTTGCTTCCAGCTCTTTGGGAAGCGAAGAAACAACTCGCTCTGCACAGTGCTCTTACAGCCTACCGGGAACATCTCTTCCAAAGGCCTGTGAAACGCAGTTTCTTTGCAGGCCTGATCTGGCTGAAGTAGGACTTCTGCTCTGGGTGTGCTACATTGCCCTAGAGCTGAAAGGCCCAACGTGCAGGCTTCTTTCCAAAGGGCGAGTTGGGCCCCACAGCATCTTGCTTCCAGCTCTTTGGGAAGCTAAGAAACAACTCGCTCTGCACAGTGCTCTTACAGCCTACTGGGAACATATGTTCCAAAGGCCTGTGAAACGCAGTTTCTTTGCAGGCCTGATCTGGCTGAAGTAGGACTTCTGCTCTGGGTGTTCTACACTGCCCTAGAGCTGAAAGGCACAACGTGCAGGCTTCTTTCCAAGGGGCGAGTTGATCCCCACGGCATCTTGCTTCCAGCTCTTTGGGAAGCTAAGAAACAACTCGCGCTGCACAGTGCTCCTACAGCTTACCGGGAACATCTCTTCCAAAGGCCTGTGAAACGCAGTTTCTTTGCAGGCCTGATCTGGCTGAAGTAGGACTTCTGCTCTGGCTGTGCTACTTTGCCCTAGAGCTGAAAGGCACAACGTGCAGGCTTCTTTACAAAGGGCGAGTTGGGCCTCACAGCATCTTGCTTCCAGCTCTTTGGGAAGCTAAGAAACAACTCGCTCTGCACAGTGCTCTTACAGCCTACCGGGAACATCTCTTCCAAAGGCCTGTGAAACGCAGTTTCTTTGCAGGCCTGATCTGGCTGAAGTAGGACTTCTGCTCTGGCTGTGCTACTTTGCCCTAGAGCTGAAAGGCACAACGTGCAGGCTTCTTTCCAAAGGGCGAGTTGGGCCCCACAGCATCTTGCTTCCAGCTCTTTGGGAAGCTAAGAAACAGCTCGCTCTGCACAGTGCTCTTACAGCCTACCGGGAACATATCTTCCAAAGGCCTGTGAAAAGCAGTTTCTTTGCAGGCCTGAGCTGGCTGAAGTAGGACTTCTGCTCTTGGTGTGCTACATTGCCATAGAACTGAAAGGCACAACGTGAAATGTTCTTTCCAAAGGGCGACTTGGGTCCCACAGCATCTTGCTTCCAGCTCTTTGGGAAGCTAAGAAACAACTCGCTCTCCACAGTGCTCTTACAGCCTACCGGGAACATCTCTTCCAAAGGCCTGTGAAACGCAGTTTCTTTGCAGGCCTGATCTGGCTGAAGTAGGACTTCGGCTCTGGGTGTTCTACACTGCCCTAGAGCTGAAAGGCACAACGTGCAGGCTTCTTTCCAAGGGGCGTTTTGATCCCCACGGCATCTTGCTTCCAGCTCTTTGGGAAGCTAAGAAACAACTCGCTCTGCACAGTGCTCTTACAGCCTACCGGGAACATCTCTTCCAAAGGCCTGTGAAAGGCAGTTTCTTTGCAGGCCTGATCTGGCTGAAGTAGGACTTCTGGTCTGGGTGCGCTACATTGCCCTAGAGCTGAAAGGCCCAACGTGCAGGCTTCTTTCCAAAGGGCGAGTTGGGCCCCACAGCATCTTGCTTCCAGCTCTTTGGGAAGCTAAGAAACAACTCGCTCTGCACAGTGCTCTTACAGCCTACCGGGAACATCTCTTCCAAAGGCCTGTGAAATGCAGTTTCTTTGCAGACCTGATCTGGCTGAAGTTGGACTTCTGCTCTGGGTGTGCTACCTTGCCCTAGCGTTGAAAGGCACAACGTACAGGCTTCTTTCGAAAGGGCGAGTTGGTCCCCACAGCATCTTGCTTCCAGCTCTTTGGGAAGCTAAGAAACAACTCGCTCTGCACAGTGCTCTTACAGCCTACCGGGAACATCTCTTCCAAAGGTCTGTGAAACGCAGTTTCTTTTCTGGGCTGATCTGGCTGAAGTAGGACTTCTGCTCTGGGTGTTCTACACTGCCCTAGAGCTGAAAGGCACAACGTGCAGGCTTCTTTCCAAGGGGCGAGTTGATCCCCACGGCATCTTGCTTCCAGCTCTTTGGGAAGCTAAGAAACAACTCGCTCTGCACAGTGCTCTTACAGCCTACCTTGAACATCTCTTCCAAAGGCCTGTGAAACGCAGTTTCTTTGCAGGCCTGATCTGGCTGAAGTAGGACTTCTGCTCTGGCTGTGCTACTTTGCCCTAGAGCTGAAAGGCACAACGTGCAGGCTTCTCCCCAAAGGGCGAGTTGGGCCCCACAGCATCTTGCTTCCAGCTCTTTGGGAAGCTAAGAAACAACTCGCTCTGCACAGTGCTCTTACAGCCTACTGGGAACATCTCTTCTAAAGGCCTGTGAAACGCAGTTTCTTTGCAGGCCTGATCTGGCTGAAGTAGGACTTCTGCTCTGGCTGTGCTACTTTGCCCTAGAGCTGAAAGGCACAACGTGCAGGCTTCTTTACAAAGGGCGAGTTGGGCCCCACAGCATCTTGCTTCCAGCTCTTTGGGAAGCTAAGAAACAACTCGCTCTGCACTGTGCTCTTACAGCCTACCGGGAACATCTCTTAAAAAGGCCAGTGTAACGCAGTTTATTTGCAGGCCTGATCTGGCTGAAGTAGGACTTCTGCTCTGGGTGTGCTACATTGCCCTAGAGCTGAAAGGCCCAACGTGCAGGCTTCTTTCCAAAGGGCGAGTTGGGCCCCACAGCTTCATGCTTCCAGGTCTTTGGGAAGCTAAGAAACAACTCGCTCTGCACAGTGCACTTACAGCCTACCGGGAACATCGCTTCCAAAGGCCTGTGAAATGCAGTTTCTTTGCAGGCCTGATCTGGCTGAAGTAGGACTTCTGCTCTTGGTGTGCTACATTGCCCCAGAACTGAAAGGCAGAACGTGCAATCTTCTTTCCAAAGGGCGAGTTGGGCCCCACAGCATCTTGCTTCCAGCTCTTTGGGAAGCTAAGAAACAACTCGCTCTGCACAGTGCTCTTACAGCCTACCGGGAACATCTCTTAAAAAGGCCAGTGTAACGCAGTTTATTTGCAGGCCTGATCTGGCTGAAGTAGGACTTCTGCTCTGGGTGTGCTACATTGCCCTAGAGCTGAAAGGCCCAACGTGCAGGCTTCTTTCCAAAGGGCGAGTTGGGCCCCACAGCTTCATGCTTCCAGGTCTTTGGGAAGCTAAGAAACAACTCGCTCTGCACAGTGCACTTACAGCCTACCGGGAACATCGCTTCCAAAGGCCTGTGAAATGCAGTTTCTTTGCAGGCCTGATCTGGCTGAAGTAGGACTTCTGCTCTTGGTGTGCTACATTGCCCTAGAACTGAAAGGCAGAACGTGCAATCTTCTTTCCAAAGGGCGAGTTGGGCCCCACAGCATCTTGCTTCCAGCTCTTTGGGAAGCTAAGAAACAACTCGCTCTGCACAGTGCTCTTACAGCCTTGTGGGAACATCCCTTCCAAAGGCCTGTGAAACGCACTTTCTTTGCAGGACTGATCTAGCTGAAGTAGGACTTCTGCTCTGGGTGTGCTACATTGCCCTAGAGCCGAAAGGCCCAACGTGCAGGCTTCTTTCCAAAGGGCGAGTTGGGCCCCACAGCATCTTGCTTCCAGCTCTTTGGGAAGCTAAGAAACAACTCGCTCTGCACAGTGCTCTTACAGCCTAGCGGGAACATCTCTTCCAAAGGCCTGTGAAACGCAGTTTCTTTGCAGGCCTGATCTGGCTGAAGTAGGACTTCTGCTCTGGGTGTGCTACATTGCCCTAGAGCTGAAAGGCCCAACGTGCAGGCTTCTTTCCAAAGGGCGAGTTGGGCCCCACAGCATCTTGCTTCCAGCTCTTTGGGAAGCTAAGAAACAACTCGCTCTGCACAGTGCTCTTACAGCCTACTGGGAACATATGTTCCAAAGGCCTGTGAAACGCAGTTTCTTTGCAGGCCTGATCTGGCTGAAGTAGGACTTCTGCTCTGGGTGTGCTACATTGCCCTAGAGCTGAAAGGCCCAACGTGCAGGCTTCTTTCCAAAGGGCGAGTTGGGCCCCACAGCATCTTGCTTCCAGCTCTTTGGGAAGCTAAGAAACAACTCGCTCTGCACATTGCCCTTACAGCCTGCCGGGAACATCTCTTAAAAAGGCCTGTGAAACGCAGTTTCTTTGCAGGCCTGATCTGGCTGAAGTAGGACTTCTGCTCTGGCTGTGCTACATTGCCCTAGAGCTGAAAGGCACAACGTGCAGGCTTCTTTCCAGAGGGCGAGTTCTGCCCCACAGCATCTTGCTTCCAGCTCTTTGGGAAGCTAAGAAACAACTCGCTCTGCACAGTGCTCTTACAGCCTTGTGGGAACATCCCTTCCAAAGGCCTGTGAAACGCACTTTCTCTGCAGGACTGATCTAGCTGAAGTAGGACTTCTGCTCTGGGTGTGCTACATTGCCCTAGAGCTGAAAGGTCCAGCGTGCAGGCTTCTTTCCAAAGGGCGAGTTGGGCCCCACAGCATCTTGCTTCCAGCTCTTTGGGAAGCTAAGAAACAACTCGCTCTGCACAGTGCTCTTACACCTTACCGGGAACATCTCTTCCAAAGGCCTGTGAAACGCAGTTTCTTTGCAGGCCTGATCTGGCTGAAGTAGGACTTCTGCTCTGGGTGTGCTACATTGCCCTAGAGCTGAAAGGCACAACGTGCAGGCTTCTTTCCAAAGGCCGAGTTGGGCCCCACAGCCTCTTGCTTCCAGCTCTTTGGGAACGTATGAAACAACTCGCTCTGCACTGTGCTCTTACAGCCAACCGGGAACATCTCTTCCAAAGGCCTGCGAAACGCAGTTTCTTTGCAGGCCTGATCTGGCTGAAGTAGGACTTCTGCTCTGGGTGTGCTACATTGCCCTAGAGCTGAAAGGCACAACGTGCAGGCTTCTTTCCAAAGGGCGAGTTGGGCCCCACAGCATCTTGCTTCCAGCTCTTTGCGAAGCTAAGAAACAACTCGCTCTGCACAGTGCTCTTACAGCCTACCGGGAACATCTCTTCCAAAGGCCTGTGAAACGCAGTTTCTTTGCAGGCCTGATCTGGCTGAAGTAGGATCTGCTCTGGGTGTGCTACATTGCCCTAGAGCTGAAAGGCCCAACGTGCAGGCTTCTTTCCAAAGGGCAAGTTGGGCCCCTCAGCATCTTGCTTCCAGCACTTTGGGAAGCTAAGAAACAACTCGCTCTTCACAGTGCTCTTACAGCTTACCGGGAACATCTCTTCCAAAGGCCTGTGAAACGCAGTTTCTTTGCAGGCCTGATCTGGCAGAAGTAGGACTTCTGCTCTGGGTGTGCTACATTGCCCTAGAGCTGAAAGGCACAACGTGCATGCTTCTTTCCAAAGGGCGAGTTGGGCCCCACAGCATCTTGCTTCCAGCTCTTTGGGAACCTAAGAAACAACTCGCTCTGCACTGTGCTCTTACAGCCAACCGGGAACATCTCTTCCAAAGGCCTGTGAAACGCAGTTTCTTTGCAGGCCTGATCTGGCTGAAGTAGAACTTCTGCTCTGGGTGTGCTACATTGCCCTAGAGCTGAAAGGTCCAGCGTGCAGGCTTCTTTCCAAAGGGCGAGTTGGGCCCCACAGCATCTTGCTTTCAGCTCGTTGGTAAGCTAAGAAACAACTCGCTCTGCACAGTGCTCTTACAGCTTACCGGGAACATCTCTTCCAAAGGCCTGTGAAACGCAGTTTCTTTGCAGGCCTGATCTGGCTGAAGTAGGACTTCTGCTCTGGGTGTGCTACATTGCCCTAGAGCTGAAAGGCACAACGTGCAGGCTTCTTTCCAAAGGCCGAGTTGGGCCCCACAGCATCTTGCTTCCAGCTCTTTGGGAAGCGAAGAAACAACTCGCTCTGCACAGTGCTCTTACAGCCTACCGGGAACATCTCTTCCAAAGGCCTGTGAAACGCAGTTTCTTTGCAGGCCTGATCTGGCTGAAGTAGGACTTCTGCTCTGGGTGTGCTACATTGCCCTAGAGCTGAAAGGCCCAACGTGCAGGCTTCTTTCCAAAGGGCGAGTTGGGCCCCACAGCATCTTGCTTCCAGCTCTTTGGGAAGCTAAGAAACAACTCGCTCTGCACAGTGCTCTTACAGCCTACTGGGAACATATGTTCCAAAGGCCTGTGAAACGCAGTTTCTTTGCAGGCCTGATCTGGCTGAAGTAGGACTTCTGCTCTGGGTGTGCTACATTGCCCTAGAGCTGAAAGGCCCAACGTGCAGGCTTCTTTCCAAAGGGCGAGTTGGGCCCCACAGCATCTTGCTTCCAGCTCTTTGGGAAGCTAAGAAACAACTCGCTCTGCACATTGCCCTTACAGCCTGCCGGGAACATCTCTTAAAAAGGCCTGTGAAACGCAGTTTCTTTGCAGGCCTGATCTGGCTGAAGTAGGACTTCTGCTCTGGCTGTGCTACATTGCCCTAGAGCTGAAAGGCACAACGTGCAGGCTTCTTTCCAGAGGGCAAGTTGGGCCCCACAGCATCTTGCTTCCAGCTCTTGGGAAACTAAGAAACAACTCGCTCTGCACAGTGCTCTTACAGCCTTGTGGGAACATCCCTTCCAAAGGCCTGTGAAACGCACTTTCTTTGCAGGACTGATCTAGCTGAAGTAGGACTTCTGCTCTGGGTGTGCTACATTGCCCTCGAGCTGAAAGGCCTAACGTGCAGGCTTCTTTCCAAAGGGCGATTTGGGCCCCACAGCATCTTGCTTCCAGCTCTTTGGGAAGCTAAGAAACAACTCGCTCTGCACAGTGCTCTTACAGCCTACTGGGAACATCTCTTCCAAAGGCCTGTGAAACGCAGTTTCTTTGCAGGCCTGATCTGGCTGAAGTTGGACTTCTGCTCTGGGTGTGCTACCTTGCCCTAGCGTTGAAAGGCACAACGTACAGGCCTCTTTCCAAGGGGCGAGTTGATCCCCACGGCATCTTGCTTCCAGCTCTTTGGGAAGCTAAGAAACAACTCGCTCTGCACAGTGCTCTTACAGCCTACCGGGAACATCTCTTCTAAAGGCCTGTGAAATGCAGTTTCTTTGCAGGCCTGATCTGGCTGAAGTAGGACTTCTGCTCTGGCTGTGCTACTTTGCCCTAGAGCTGAAAGGCACAACGTGCAGGCTTCTTTACAAAGGGCGAGTTGGGCCCCACAGCATCTTGCTTCCAGCTCTTTGGGAAGCTAAGAAACAACTCGCTCTGCACAGTGCTCTTACAGCCTACCGGGAACATCTCTTAAAAAGGCCAGTGTAACGCAGTTTATTTGCAGGCCTGATCTGGCTGAAGTAGGACTTCTGCTCTGGGTGTGCTACATTGCCCTAGAGCTGAAAGGCCCAACGTGCAGGCTTCTTTCCAAAGGGCGAGTTGGGCCCCACAGCTTCATGCTTCCAGGTCTTTGGGAAGCTAAGAAACAACTCGCTCTGCACAGTGCACTTACAGCCTACCGGGAACATCGCTTCCAAAGGCCTGTGAAATGCAGTTTCTTTGCAGGCCTGATCTGGCTGAAGTAGGACTTCTGCTCTTGGTGTGCTACATTGCCCTAGAACTGAAAGGCAGAACGTGCAATCTTCTTTCCAAAGGGCGAGTTGGGCCCCACAGCATCTTGCTTCCAGCTCTTTGGGAAGCTAAAAAACAACTCGCTCTGCACAGTGCTGCTAAAGCCTACCCGGAACATCTCTTCCAAAGGCCTGTGAAACGCAGTTTCTTTGCAGGCCTGATCTGGCTGAAGTAGGACTTCTGCTCTGGGTGTTCTACACTGCCCTAGAGCTGAAAGGCACAACGTGCAGGCTTCTTTCCAAGGGGCGAGTTGATCCCCACGGCATCTTGCTTCCAGCTCTTTGGGAAGCTAAGAAACAACTCGCTCTGCACAGTGCCCTTACAGCCTACCGGGAACATGTCTTCCAAAGGCCTGTGAAACGCAGTTTCTTTGCAGGCCTGATCTGGCAGAAGTAGGACTTCTGCTCTGGCTGTGCTACATTGCCCTAGAGCTGAAAGGCACAACATGCAGGCTTCTTTCCAAAGGGCGAGTTGGGCCCCACAGCATCTTGCTTCCAGCTCTTTGGGAAGCTAAGAAACAACTCGCTCTGCACAGTGCTCTTACAGCCTACGGGGAACATCTCTTCCAAAGGCCTGTGAAACGCAGTTTCTTTGCAGGCCTGATCTGGCTGAAGTAGGACTTCTGCTCTGGGTGTGCTACATTGCCCTAGAGCTGAAAGGTCCAGCGTGCAGGCTTCTTTCCAAAGGGCGAGTTGGGCCCCACAGCATCTTGCTTCCAGCTCTTTGGGAAGCTAAGAAACAACTCGCTCTGCACAGTGCTCTTACAGCCTACCGGGAACATCTCTTCCAAAGGCCTGTGAAACGCAGTTTCTTTGCAGGCCTGATCTGGCTGAAGTAGGACTTCTGCTCTGGGTGTGCTACATTGCCCTAGAGCTGAAAGGCACAACGTGCAGGCTTCTTTCCAAAGGCCGAGTTGGGCCCCACAGCCTCTTGCTTCCAGCTCTTTGGGAACCTATGAAACAACTCGCTCTGCACTGTGCTCTTACAGCCAACCGGGAACATCTCTTCCAAAGGCCTGCGAAACGCAGTTTCTTTGCAGGCCTGATCTGGCTGAAGTAGGACTTCTGCTCTGGGTGTGCTACATTGCCCTAGAGCTGAAAGGCACAACGTGCAGGCTTCTTTCCAAAGGGCGAGTTGGGCCCCACAGCATCTTGCTTCCAGCTCTTTGGGAAGCTAAGAAACAACTCGCTCTGCACAGTGCTCTTACAGCCTACCGGGAACATCTCTTCCAAAGGCCTGTGAAACGCAGTTTCTTTGCAGGCCTGATCTGGCTGAAGTAGGATCTGCTCTGGGTGTGCTACATTGCCCTAGAGCTGAAAGGCCCAACGTGCAGGCTTCTTTCCAAAGGGCAAGTTGGGCCCCTCAGCATCTTGCTTCCAGCACTTTGGGAAGCTAAGAAACAACTCGCTCTTCACAGTGCTCTTACAGCTTACCGGGAACATCTCTTCCAAAGGCCTGTGAAACGCAGTTTCTTTGCAGGCCTGATCTGGCAGAAGTAGGACTTCTGCTCTGGGTGTGCTACATTGCCCTAGAGCTGAAAGGCACAACGTGCAGGCTTCTTTCCAAAGGGCGAGTTGGGCCCCACAGCATCTTGCTTCCAGCTCTTTGGGAACCTAAGAAACAACTCGCTCTGCACTGTGCTCTTACAGCCAACCGGGAACATCTCTTCCAAAGGCCTGTGAAACGCAGTTTCTTTGCAGGCCTGATCTGGCTGAAGTAGAACTTCTGCTCTGGGTGTGCTACATTGCCCTAGAGCTGAAAGGTCCAGCGTGCAGGCTTCTTTCCAAAGGGCGAGTTGGGCCCCACAGCATCTTGCTTTCAGCTCGTTGGTAAGCTAAGAAACAACTCGCTCTGCACAGTGCTCTTACAGATTACCGGGAACATCTCTTCCAAAGGCCTGTGAAACGCAGTTTCTTTGCAGGCCTGATCTGGCTGAAGTAGGACTTCTGCTCTGGGTGTGCTACATTGCCCTAGAGCTGAAAGGCACAACGTGCAGGCTTCTTTCCAAAGGGCGAGTTGGGCCCCACAGCATCTTGCTTCCAGCTCTTTGGGAAGCTAAGAAACAACTCGCTCTGCACAGTGCTCTTACAGCCTACCGGGAACATCTCTTCCAAAGGCCTGTGAAACGCAGTTTCTTTGCAGGCCTGATCTGGCTGAAGTAGGACTTCTGCTCTGGGTGTGCTACATTGCCCTAGAGCTGAATGGCACAACGTGCAGGCTTCTTTCCAAAGGGCGAGTTGGGCCCCACAGCATCTTGCTTCCAGCTCTTTGGGAAGCTAAGAAACAACTCGCTCTGCACAGTGATCTTACCGCCTACCGGGAACATCTCTTCCAAAGGCCTGTGAAACGCAGTTTCTTTGCAGGCCTGATCTGGCTGCAGTAGGACTTCTGCTCTGGGTGTGCTACATTGCCCTAGAGCTGAAAGGCACAACGTGCAGGCTTCTTTCCAAAGGGCGAATTGGGCCCCACAGCATCATGCTTCCAGCTCTTTGGGAAGCTAAGAAACAACTCGCTCTGCACAGTGCTCTTACAGCCTACGGGGAACATCTCTTCCAAAGGCCTGTGAAACGCAGTTTCTTTGCAGGCCTGATCTGGCTGCAGTAGGACTTCTGCTCTGGGTGTGCTACATTGCCCTAGAGCTGAAAGGCACAACGTGCAGGCTTCTTTCCAAAGGGTGAGTTGGGCCCCACAGCATCTTGCTTCCAGCTCTTTGGGAAGCTAAGAAACAACTCGCTCTGCACAGTGCTCTTACAGCCTACCAGGAACATCTCTTCCAAAGGCCTGTGAAACGCAGTTTCTTTGCAGGCCTAATCTGGCTGAAGTAGGACTTCTGCTCTGGGTGTGCTACCTTGCCCTAGAGTTGAAAGGCACAACGTACAGGCTTCTTTCGAAAGGGCGAGTTGGTCCCCAAAGCATCTTGCTTCCAGCTCTTTGGGAAGCTAAGAAACGACTCGCTCTGCACAGTGCTCATACAGCCTACCGGGAACATCTCTTCCAAAGGCCTGTGAAACGCAGTTTCTTTTCAGGCCTGATCTGGCTGAAGTAGGACTTCTGCTCTGGGTGTTCTACACTGCCCTAGAGCTGAAAGGCACAACGTGCAGGCTTCTTTCCAAGGGGCGAGTTGATCCCCACAGAATCTTGCTTCCAGCTCTTTGGGAAGCTAGGAAACAACTCGCTCTGCACAGTGCTCTTACAGCCTACCGGGAACATCTCTTCTAAAGGCCTGTGAAACGCAGTTTCTTTGCAGGCCTGATCTGGCTGAAGTAGGACTTCTGCTCTGGCTGTGCTACTTTGCCCTGGAGCTGAAAGGCACAACGTGCAGGCTTCTTTCCAAAGGGCGACTTGGGCCCCACAGCATCTTGCTTCCAGCTCTTTCGGAAGCTAAGAAACAACTCACTCTGCACAGTGCCCTTACAGCCTACGGGGATCATCTCTTCCAAAGGCCTGTGAAACACAGTTTCTTTGCAGGCCTGATCTGGCTGAAGTAGGACTTCTGCTCTGGGTGTGCTACATTGCCCTAGAGCTGAAAGGCACAACGTGCAGGCTTCTTTCCAAAGGGCGACTTGGGCCCCACAGCATCTTGCTTCCAGCTCTTTGGGAAGCTAAGAAACAAGTCGCTCTGCACAGTGCTCTTACAGATTACCGGGAACATCTCTTCCAAAGGCCTGTGAAATGCAGTTTCTTTGCAGGCCTGATCTGGCAGAAGTAGGACTTCTGCTCTGGGTGTGCTACATTGCCCTAGAGCTGAAAGGCACAACGTGCAGGCTTCTTTCCAAATGGCGAGTTGGGCCCCACAGCATCTTGCTTACAGCTGTTTGGGAAACTAAGAAACAACTCGCTCTGCACTGTGCTCTTACAGCCAACCGGGAACATCTCTTACAAAGGCCTGCGAAACGCAGTTTCTTTGCAGGCCTGATCTGGCTGAAGTAGGACTTCTGCTCTTGTTGTGCTACATTGCCCTAGAACTGAAAGGCACAACGTGAAATCTTCTTTCCAAAGGGCGAGTTAGGTCCCACAGCATCTTGCTTCCAGCTCTTTGGGAAGCTAAGAAACAACTCGCTCTGCACAGTGCTCTTACAGCCTACCGGGAACATCTCTTCCAAAGGCCTGCGAAACGCAGTTTCTTTGCAGGCCTGATCTGGCTGAAGTAGGATTTCTGCTCTGGGTGGTCTACACTGCCCTAGAGCTGAAAGGCACAACGTGCAGGCTTCTTTCCAAGGGGAGTGTTGATATCCACGGCATCTTGCTTCCAGCTCTTTGGGAAGCTAAGAAACAACTCGCTCTGCACAGTTCTCTTACAGCCTAGAGGGAACATCTCTTCGAAAGGCCTGTGAAACGCAGTTTCTTTGCAGGCCTGATCTGGCTGAAGTAGGACTTCTGCTCTGGCTGTGCTACATTGCCCTAGAGCTGAAAGGCACAACGTGCAGGCTTCTTTCCAGAGGGCGAGTTGGGCCCCACAGCATCTTGCTTCCAGCTCTTTGGGAAGCTAAGAAACAACTCGCTCTGCACAGTGCTCTTACAGCCTACCGGGAACATCCCTTCCAAAGGCCTGTGAAACGCACTTTCTTTGCAGGACTGATCTAGCTGAAGTAGGACTTCTGCTCTGGGTGTGCTACATTGCCCTAGAGCTGAAAGGCCCAACGTGCAGGCTTCTTTCCAAAGGGCGAGTTGGGCCCCACATCATCTTGCTTCCAGCTCTTTGGGAAGCTAAGAAACAACTCGCTCTGCACAGTGCTCTTACAGCCTACTGGGAACATCTCTTCCAAAGGCCTGTGAAACGCAGTTTCTTTGCAGGCCTGATCTGGCTGAAGTTGGACTTCTGCTCTGGGTGTGCTACATTGCCCTAGAGCTGAAAGGACCAACGTGCAGGCTTCTTTCCAAAGGGCGAGTTGGGCCCCACAGCATCTTGCTTCCAGCTCTTTGGGAAGCTAAGAAACAACTCGCTCTGCACAGTGCTCTTACAGCCTACTGGGAACATCTCTTCCAAAGGCCTGTGAAACGCAGTTCCTTTGCAGGCCTGATCTGGCAGAAGTAGGACTTCTGCTCTGGCTGTGCTACATTGCCCTAGAGCTGAAAGGCACAACGTGCTGGCTTCTTTCCAAAGGGCGAGTTGGGCCCCACAGCATCTTGCTTCCAGCTCTTTGGGAAGCTAAGAAACAACTCGCTCTGCACAGTGCTCTTACAGCCTACCGGGAACATCTCTTCCAAAGGCCTGTGAAACACAGTTTCTTTGCAGGCCTTATCTGGCTGAGTAGGACTTCTGCTCTGGGTGTGCTACTTTGCCCTAGAGCTGAAAGGCACAACGTGCAGGCTTCTTTCCAAAAGGCGAGTTGGGTCCCACAGCATCTTGCTTCCAGATCTTTGGGAAGCTAAGAAACAAATCGCTCTGCACAGTGCTCTTACAGCCTACCGGGAACATCTCTTCCAAAGGCCTGTGAAACGCAGTTTCTTTTCAGGCCTGATCTGGCTGAAGTAGGACTTCTGCTCTGGGTGTTCTACACTGCCCTAGAGCTGAAAGGCACAACGTGCAGGCTTCTTTCCAAGGGGCGAGTTGATCCCCACGGCATTTTGCTTCCAGCTCTTTGGGAAGCTAAGAAACAACTCGCGCTGCACAGTGCTCCTACAGCTTACCGGGAACATCTCTTCCAAAGGCCTGTGAAACGCAGTTTCTTTGCAGGCCTGATCTGGCTGAAGTAGGACTTCTGCTCTGGCTGTGCTACTTTGCCCTAGAGCTGAAAGGCACAACGTGCAGGCTTCTTTACAAAGGGCGAGTTGGGCCTCACAGCATCTTGCTTCCAGCTCTTTGGGAAGCTAAGAAACAACTCGCTCTGCACAGTGCTCTTACAGCCTACCGGGAACATCTCTTCCAAAGGCCTGTGAAACGCAGTTTCTTTGCAGGCCTGATCTGGCTGAAGTAGGACTTCTGCTCTGGCTGTGCTACTTTGCCCTAGAGCTGAAAGGCACAACGTGCAGGCTTCTTTCCAAAGGGCGAGTTGGGCCCCACAGCATCTTGCTTCCAGCTCTTTGGGAAGCAAGGAAACAACTCGCTCTGCACAGTGCTCTTACAGCCTACCGGGAACATCTCTTAAAAAGGCCAGTGTAACGCAGTTTATTTGCAGGCCTGATCTGGCTGAAGTAGGACTTCTGCTCTGGGTGTGCTACATTGCCCTAGAGCTGAAAGGCCCAACGTGCAGGCTTCTTTCCAAAGGGCGAGTTGGGCCCCACAGCTTCATGCTTTCAGGTCTTTGGGAAGCTAAGAAACAACTCGCTCTGCACAGTGCACTTACAGCCTACCGGGAACATCGCTTCCAAAGGCCTGTGAAATGCAGTTTCTTTGCAGGCCTGATCTGGCTGAAGTAGGACTTCTGCTCTTGGTGTGCTACATTGCCCGAGAACTGAAAGGCAGAACGTGCAATCTTCTTTCCAAAGGGCGAGTTGGGCCCCACAGCATCTTGCTTCCAGCTCTTTGGGAAGCTAAGAGACAACTCGCTCTGCAAAGTGCTCTTACAGCCTTGTGGGAACATCCCTTCCAAAGGCCTGTGAAACGCACTTTCTTTGCAGGACTGATCTAGCTGAAATAGGACTTCTGCTCTGGGTGTGCTACATTGCCCTAGAGCTGAAAGGCCCAACGTGCAGGCTTCTTTCCAAAGGGCGAGTTGGGCCCCACAGCATCTTGCTTCCAGCTCTTTGGGAAGCTAAGAAACAACTCGCTCTGCACAGTGCTCTTACAGCCTACCGGGAACATCTCTTCCAAAGGCCTGTGAAACGCAGTTTCTTTGCAGGCCTGATCTGGCTGAAGTAGGACTTCTGCTCTGGGTGTGCTACATTGCCCTAGAGCTGAAAGGCCCAACGTGCAGGCTTCTTTCCAAAGGGCGAGTTGGGCCCCACAGCATCTTGCTTCCAGCTCTTTGGGAAGCTAAGAAACAACTCGCTCTGCACAGTGCCCTTACAGCCTACCGGGAACATCTCTTCCAAAGGCCTGTGAAACGCAGTTTCTTTGCAGGCCTGATCTGGCTGAAGTAGGACTTCTGCTCTGGGTGTGCTACATTGCCCTAGAGCTGAAAGGCACAACGTGCAGGCTTCTTTCCAAAGGGCGAGTTGGGCCCCACAGCATCTTGCTTCCAGCTCTTTGGGAAGCTAAGAAACAACTCGCTCTGCACAGTGCTCTTACAGCCTTGTGGGAACGTCTCTTCCAAAGGCCTGTGAAACGCACTTTCTTTGCAGGACTGATCTAGCTGAAGTAGGACTTCTGCTCTGGGTGTGCTACATTGCCCTAGAGCTGAAAGGCACAACGTGCAGGCTTCTTTCCAAAGGGCGAGTTGGGCCCCACAGCATCTTGCTTCCAGCTCTTTGGGAAGCTAAGAAACAACTCGCTCTGCACAGTGCTCTTACAGCCTACTGGGAACATCTCTTCCAAAGGCCTGTGAAACGCAGTTTCTTTGCAGGCCTGATCTGGCTGAAGTAGGACTTCTGCTCTGGGTGTGCTACTTTGCCCTAGAGCTGAAAGGCACAACGTGCAGGCTTCTTTCCAAAGGGCGAGTTGGGCCCCACAGCATCTTGCTTCCAGCTCTTTGGGAAGCTAAGAAACAACTCGCTCTGCACAGTGCTCTTACAGCCTACCGGGAACATCTCTTCCAAAGGCCTGTGAAACGCAGTTTCTTTGCAGGCCTGATCTGGCTGAAGTAGGACTTCTGCTCTGGGTGTGCTACTTTGCCCTAGAGCTGAAAGGCACAACGTGCAGGCTTCTTTCCAAAGGGCGAGTTGGGCCCCACAGCATCTTGCTTCCAGCTCTTTGGGAAGCTAAGAAACAACTCGCTCTGCACAGTGCTCTTACAGCCTACTGGGAACATCTCTTCCAAAGGCCTGTGAAACGCAGTTTCTTTGCAGGCCTGATCTGGCTGAAGTAGGACTTCTGCTCTGGGTGTGCTACTTTGCCCTAGAGCTGAAAGGCACAACGTGCAGGCTTCTTTCCAAAGGGCGAGTTGGGCCCCACAGCATCTTGCTTCCAGCTCTTTGGGAAGCTAAGAAACAACTCGCTCTGCACAGTGCTCTTACAGCCTACCGGGAACATCTCTTCCAAAGGCCTGTGAAACACAGTTTCTTTGCAGGCCTGATCTGGCTGAAGTAGGACTTCTGCTCTGGGTGTGCAACTTTGCCCTAGAGCTGAAAGGCACAACGTGCAGGCTTCTTTCCAAAGGGCGAGTTGGGCCCCACAGCATCTTGCTTCCAGCTCTTTGGGAAGCTAAGAAACAACTCGCTCTGCACAGTGCTCTTACAGCCTACCGGGAACATCTCTTCCAAAGGCCTGTGAAACGCAGTTTCTTTGCAGGCCTGATCTGGCTGAAGTAGGACTTCTGCTCTGGGTGTGCTACATTGCCCTAGAGCTGAAAGGCACAACGTGCAGGCTTCTTTCCAAAGGGCGAGTTGGGCCCCACAGCATCTTGCTTCCAGCTCTTTGGGAAGCTAAGAAACAACTCGCTCTGCACAGTGCTCTTACAGCCTACCGGGAACATCTCTTCCAAAGGCCTGTGAAACGCAGTTTCTTTGCAGGCCTGATCTGGCTGAAGTAGGACTTCTGCTCTGGGTGTGCTACTTTGCCCTAGAGCTGAAAGGCACAACGTGCAGGCTTCTTTCCAAAGGGCGAGTTGGGCCCCACAGCATCTTGCTTCCAGCTCTTTGGGAAGCTAAGAAACAACTCGCTCTGCACAGTGCTCTTACAGCCTACCGGGAACATCTCTTCCAAAGGCCTGTGAAACGCAGTTTCTTTGCAGGCCTGATCTGGCTGAAGTAGGACTTCTGCTCTGGGTGTGCTACTTTGCCCTAGAGCTGAAAGGCACAACGTGCAGGCTTCTTTCCAAAGGGCGAGTTGGGCCCCACAGCATCTTGCTTCCAGCTCTTTGGGAAGCTAAGAAACAACTCGCTCTGCACAGTGCTCTTACAGCCTACCGGGAACATCTCTTCCAAAGGCCTGTGAAACGCAGTTTCTTTGCAGGCCTGATCTGGCTGAAGTAGGACTTCTGCTCTGGGTGTGCTACTTTGCCCTAGAGCTGAAAGGCACAACGTGCAGGCTTCTTTCCAAAGGGCGAGTTGGGCCCCACAGCATCTTGCTTCCAGCTCTTTGGGAAGCTAAGAAACAACTCGCTCTGCACAGTGCTCTTACAGCCTACCGGGAACATCTCTTCCAAAGGCCTGTGAAACGCAGTTTCTTTGCAGGCCTGATCTGGCTGAAGTAGGACTTCTGCTCTGGGTGTGCTACTTTGCCCTAGAGCTGAAAGGCACAACGTGCAGGCTTCTTTCCAAAGGGCGAGTTGGGCCCCACAGCATCTTGCTTCCAGCTCTTTGGGAAGCTAAGAAACAACTCGCTCTGCACAGTGCTCTTACAGCCTACCGGGAACATCTCTTCCAAAGGCCTGTGAAACGCAGTTTCTTTGCAGGCCTGATCTGGCTGAAGTAGGACTTCTGCTCTGGGTGTGCTACTTTGCCCTAGAGCTGAAAGGCACAACGTGCAGGCTTCTTTCCAAAGGGCGAGTTGGGCCCCACAGCATCTTGCTTCCAGCTCTTTGGGAAGCTAAGAAACAACTCGCTCTGCACAGTGCTCTTACAGCCTACCGGGAACATCTCTTCCAAAGGCCTGTGAAACGCAGTTTCTTTGCAGGCCTGATCTGGCTGAAGTAGGACTTCTGCTCTGGGTGTGCTACTTTGCCCTAGAGCTGAAAGGCACAACGTGCAGGCTTCTTTCCAAAGGGCGAGTTGGGCCCCACAGCATCTTGCTTCCAGCTCTTTGGGAAGCTAAGAAACAACTCGCTCTGCACAGTGCTCTTACAGCCTACCGGGAACATCTCTTCCAAAGGCCTGTGAAACGCAGTTTCTTTGCAGGCCTGATCTGGCTGAAGTAGGACTTCTGCTCTGGGTGTGCTACTTTGCCCTAGAGCTGAAAGGCACAACGTGCAGGCTTCTTTCCAAAGGGCGAGTTGGGCCCCACAGCATCTTGCTTCCAGCTCTTTGGGAAGCTAAGAAACAACTCGCTCTGCACAGTGCTCTTACAGCCTACCGGGAACATCTCTTCCAAAGGCCTGTGAAACGCAGTTTCTTTGCAGGCCTGATCTGGCTGAAGTAGGACTTCTGCTCTGGGTGTGCTACTTTGCCCTAGAGCTGAAAGGCACAACGTGCAGGCTTCTTTCCAAAGGGCGAGTTGGGCCCCACAGCATCTTGCTTCCAGCTCTTTGGGAAGCTAAGAAACAACTCGCTCTGCACAGTGCTCTTACAGCCTACTGGGAACATCTCTTCCAAAGGCCTGTGAAACGCAGTTTCTTTGCAGGCCTGATCTGGCTGAAGTAGGACTTCTGCTCTGGGTGTGCTACTTTGCCCTAGAGCTGAAAGGCACAACGTGCAGGCTTCTTTCCAAAGGGCGAGTTGGGCCCCACAGCATCTTGCTTCCAGCTCTTTGGGAAGCTAAGAAACAACTCGCTCTGCACAGTGCTCTTACAGCCTACCGGGAACATCTCTTCCAAAGGCCTGTGAAACGCAGTTTCTTTGCAGGCCTGATCTGGCTGAAGTAGGACTTCTGCTCTGGGTGTGCTACTTTGCCCTAGAGCTGAAAGGCACAACGTGCAGGCTTCTTTCCAAAGGGCGAGTTGGGCCCCACAGCATCTTGCTTCCAGCTCTTTGGGAAGCTAAGAAACAACTCGCTCTGCACAGTGCTCTTACAGCCTTGTGGGAACATCTCTTCCAAAGGCCTGTGAAACGCAGTTTCTTTGCAGGCCTGATCTGGCTGAAGTAGGACTTCTGCTCTGGGTGTGCTACTTTGCCCTAGAGCTGAAAGGCACAACGTGCAGGCTTCTTTCCAAAGGGCGAGTTGGGCCCCACAGCATCTTGCTTCCAGCTCTTTGGGAAGCTAAGAAACAACTCGCTCTGCACAGTGCTCTTACAGCCTAGTGGGAACATCTCTTCCAAAGGCCTGTGAAACGCAGTTTCTTTGCAGGCCTGATCTGGCTGAAGTAGGACTTCTGCTCTGGGTGTGCTACTTTGCCCTAGAGCTGAAAGGCACAACGTGCAGGCTTCTTTCCAAAGGGCGAGTTGGGCCCCACAGCATCTTGCTTCCAGCTCTTTGGGAAGCTAAGAAACAACTCGCTCTGCACAGTGCTCTTACAGCCTACCGGGAACATCTCTTCCAAAGGCCTGTGAAACGCAGTTTCTTTGCAGGCCTGATCTGGCTGAAGTAGGACTTCTGCTCTGGGTGTGCTACTTTGCCCTAGAGCTGAAAGGCACAACGTGCAGGCTTCTTTCCAAAGGGCGAGTTGGGCCCCACAGCATCTTGCTTCCAGCTCTTTGGGAAGCTAAGAAACAACTCGCTCTGCACAGTGCTCTTACAGCCTACCGGGAACATCTCTTCCAAAGGCCTGTGAAACGCAGTTTCTTTGCAGGCCTGATCTGGCTGAAGTAGGACTTCTGCTCTGGGTGTGCTACTTTGCCCTAGAGCTGAAAGGCACAACGTGCAGGCTTCTTTCCAAAGGGCGAGTTGGGCCCCACAGCATCTTGCTTCCAGCTCTTTGGGAAGCTAAGAAACAACTCGCTCTGCACAGTGCTCTTACAGCCTACCGGGAACATCTCTTCCAAAGGCCTGTGAAACGCAGTTTCTTTGCAGGCCTGATCTGGCTGAAGTAGGACTTCTGCTCTGGGTGTGCTACTTTGCCCTAGAGCTGAAAGGCACAACGTGCAGGCTTCTTTCCAAAGGGCGAGTTGGGCCCCACAGCATCTTGCTTCCAGCTCTTTGGGAAGCTAAGAAACAACTCGCTCTGCACAGTGCTCTTACAGCCTAGTGGGAACATCTCTTCCAAAGGCCTGTGAAACGCAGTTTCTTTGCAGGCCTGATCTGGCTGAAGTAGGACTTCTGCTCTGGGTGTGCTACTTTGCCCTAGAGCTGAAAGGCACAACGTGCAGGCTTCTTTCCAAAGGGCGAGTTGGGCCCCACAGCATCTTGCTTCCAGCTCTTTGGGAAGCTAAGAAACAACTCGCTCTGCACAGTGCTCTTACAGCCTAGTGGGAACATCTCTTCCAAAGGCCTGTGAAACGCAGTTTCTTTGCAGGCCTGATCTGGCTGAAGTAGGACTTCTGCTCTGGGTGTGCTACTTTGCCCTAGAGCTGAAAGGCACAACGTGCAGGCTTCTTTCCAAAGGGCGAGTTGGGCCCCACAGCATCTTGCTTCCAGCTCTTTGGGAAGCTAAGAAACAACTCGCTCTGCACAGTGCTCTTACAGCCTTGTGGGAACATCTCTTCCAAAGGCCTGTGAAACGCAGTTTCTTTGCAGGCCTGATCTGGCTGAAGTAGGACTTCTGCTCTGGGTGTGCTACTTTGCCCTAGAGCTGAAAGGCACAACGTGCAGGCTTCTTTCCAAAGGGCGAGTTGGGCCCCACAGCATCTTGCTTCCAGCTCTTTGGGAAGCTAAGAAACAACTCGCTCTGCACAGTGCTCTTACAGCCTACTGGGAACATCTCTTCCAAAGGCCTGTGAAACGCAGTTTCTTTGCAGGCCTGATCTGGCTGAAGTAGGACTTCTGCTCTGGGTGTGCTACTTTGCCCTAGAGCTGAAAGGCACAACGTGCAGGCTTCTTTCCAAAGGGCGAGTTGGGCCCCACAGCATCTTGCTTCCAGCTCTTTGGGAAGCTAAGAAACAACTCGCTCTGCACAGTGCTCTTACAGCCTACCGGGAACATCTCTTCCAAAGGCCTGTGAAACGCAGTTTCTTTGCAGGCCTGATCTGGCTGAAGTAGGACTTCTGCTCTGGGTGTGCTACTTTGCCCTAGAGCTGAAAGGCACAACGTGCAGGCTTCTTTCCAAAGGGCGAGTTGGGCCCCACAGCATCTTGCTTCCAGCTCTTTGGGAAGCTAAGAAACAACTCGCTCTGCACAGTGCTCTTACAGCCTACCGGGAACATCTCTTCCAAAGGCCTGTGAAACGCAGTTTCTTTGCAGGCCTGATCTGGCTGAAGTAGGACTTCTGCTCTGGGTGTGCTACTTTGCCCTAGAGCTGAAAGGCACAACGTGCAGGCTTCTTTCCAAAGGGCGAGTTGGGCCCCACAGCATCTTGCTTCCAGCTCTTTGGGAAGCTAAGAAACAACTCGCTCTGCACAGTGCTCTTACAGCCTACCGGGAACATCTCTTCCAAAGGCCTGTGAAACGCAGTTTCTTTGCAGGCCTGATCTGGCTGAAGTAGGACTTCTGCTCTGGGTGTGCTACTTTGCCCTAGAGCTGAAAGGCACAACGTGCAGGCTTCTTTCCAAAGGGCGAGTTGGGCCCCACAGCATCTTGCTTCCAGCTCTTTGGGAAGCTAAGAAACAACTCGCTCTGCACAGTGCTCTTACAGCCTAGTGGGAACATCTCTTCCAAAGGCCTGTGAAACGCAGTTTCTTTGCAGGCCTGATCTGGCTGAAGTAGGACTTCTGCTCTGGGTGTGCTACTTTGCCCTAGAGCTGAAAGGCACAACGTGCAGGCTTCTTTCCAAAGGGCGAGTTGGGCCCCACAGCATCTTGCTTCCAGCTCTTTGGGAAGCTAAGAAACAACTCGCTCTGCACAGTGCTCTTACAGCCTACCGGGAACATCTCTTCCAAAGGCCTGTGAAACGCAGTTTCTTTGCAGGCCTGATCTGGCTGAAGTAGGACTTCTGCTCTGGGTGTGCTACTTTGCCCTAGAGCTGAAAGGCACAACGTGCAGGCTTCTTTCCAAAGGGCGAGTTGGGCCCCACAGCATCTTGCTTCCAGCTCTTTGGGAAGCTAAGAAACAACTCGCTCTGCACAGTGCTCTTACAGCCTTGTGGGAACATCTCTTCCAAAGGCCTGTGAAACGCAGTTTCTTTGCAGGCCTGATCTGGCTGAAGTAGGACTTCTGCTCTGGGTGTGCTACTTTGCCCTAGAGCTGAAAGGCACAACGTGCAGGCTTCTTTCCAAAGGGCGAGTTGGGCCCCACAGCATCTTGCTTCCAGCTCTTTGGGAAGCTAAGAAACAACTCGCTCTGCACAGTGCTCTTACAGCCTAGTGGGAACATCTCTTCCAAAGGCCTGTGAAACGCAGTTTCTTTGCAGGCCTGATCTGGCTGAAGTAGGACTTCTGCTCTGGGTGTGCTACTTTGCCCTAGAGCTGAAAGGCACAACGTGCAGGCTTCTTTCCAAAGGGCGAGTTGGGCCCCACAGCATCTTGCTTCCAGCTCTTTGGGAAGCTAAGAAACAACTCGCTCTGCACAGTGCTCTTACAGCCTACCGGGAACATCTCTTCCAAAGGCCTGTGAAACGCAGTTTCTTTGCAGGCCTGATCTGGCTGAAGTAGGACTTCTGCTCTGGGTGTGCTACTTTGCCCTAGAGCTGAAAGGCACAACGTGCAGGCTTCTTTCCAAAGGGCGAGTTGGGCCCCACAGCATCTTGCTTCCAGCTCTTTGGGAAGCTAAGAAACAACTCGCTCTGCACAGTGCTCTTACAGCCTACCGGGAACATCTCTTCCAAAGGCCTGTGAAACGCAGTTTCTTTGCAGGCCTGATCTGGCTGAAGTAGGACTTCTGCTCTGGGTGTGCTACTTTGCCCTAGAGCTGAAAGGCACAACGTGCAGGCTTCTTTCCAAAGGGCGAGTTGGGCCCCACAGCATCTTGCTTCCAGCTCTTTGGGAAGCTAAGAAACAACTCGCTCTGCACAGTGCTCTTACAGCCTACCGGGAACATCTCTTCCAAAGGCCTGTGAAACGCAGTTTCTTTGCAGGCCTGATCTGGCTGAAGTAGGACTTCTGCTCTGGGTGTGCTACTTTGCCCTAGAGCTGAAAGGCACAACGTGCAGGCTTCTTTCCAAAGGGCGAGTTGGGCCCCACAGCATCTTGCTTCCAGCTCTTTGGGAAGCTAAGAAACAACTCGCTCTGCACAGTGCTCTTACAGCCTAGTGGGAACATCTCTTCCAAAGGCCTGTGAAACGCAGTTTCTTTGCAGGCCTGATCTGGCTGAAGTAGGACTTCTGCTCTGGGTGTGCTACTTTGCCCTAGAGCTGAAAGGCACAACGTGCAGGCTTCTTTCCAAAGGGCGAGTTGGGCCCCACAGCATCTTGCTTCCAGCTCTTTGGGAAGCTAAGAAACAACTCGCTCTGCACAGTGCTCTTACAGCCTAGTGGGAACATCTCTTCCAAAGGCCTGTGAAACGCAGTTTCTTTGCAGGCCTGATCTGGCTGAAGTAGGACTTCTGCTCTGGGTGTGCTACTTTGCCCTAGAGCTGAAAGGCACAACGTGCAGGCTTCTTTCCAAAGGGCGAGTTGGGCCCCACAGCATCTTGCTTCCAGCTCTTTGGGAAGCTAAGAAACAACTCGCTCTGCACAGTGCTCTTACAGCCTACCGGGAACATCTCTTCCAAAGGCCTGTGAAACGCAGTTTCTTTGCAGGCCTGATCTGGCTGAAGTAGGACTTCTGCTCTGGGTGTGCTACTTTGCCCTAGAGCTGAAAGGCACAACGTGCAGGCTTCTTTCCAAAGGGCGAGTTGGGCCCCACAGCATCTTGCTTCCAGCTCTTTGGGAAGCTAAGAAACAACTCGCTCTGCACAGTGCTCTTACAGCCTAGTGGGAACATCTCTTCCAAAGGCCTGTGAAACGCAGTTTCTTTGCAGGCCTGATCTGGCTGAAGTAGGACTTCTGCTCTGGGTGTGCTACTTTGCCCTAGAGCTGAAAGGCACAACGTGCAGGCTTCTTTCCAAAGGGCGAGTTGGGCCCCACAGCATCTTGCTTCCAGCTCTTTGGGAAGCTAAGAAACAACTCGCTCTGCACAGTGCTCTTACAGCCTACCGGGAACATCTCTTCCAAAGGCCTGTGAAACGCAGTTTCTTTGCAGGCCTGATCTGGCTGAAGTAGGACTTCTGCTCTGGGTGTGCTACTTTGCCCTAGAGCTGAAAGGCACAACGTGCAGGCTTCTTTCCAAAGGGCGAGTTGGGCCCCACAGCATCTTGCTTCCAGCTCTTTGGGAAGCTAAGAAACAACTCGCTCTGCACAGTGCTCTTACAGCCTACCGGGAACATCTCTTCCAAAGGCCTGTGAAACGCAGTTTCTTTGCAGGCCTGATCTGGCTGAAGTAGGACTTCTGCTCTGGGTGTGCTACTTTGCCCTAGAGCTGAAAGGCACAACGTGCAGGCTTCTTTCCAAAGGGCGAGTTGGGCCCCACAGCATCTTGCTTCCAGCTCTTTGGGAAGCTAAGAAACAACTCGCTCTGCACAGTGCTCTTACAGCCTACCGGGAACATCTCTTCCAAAGGCCTGTGAAACGCAGTTTCTTTGCAGGCCTGATCTGGCTGAAGTAGGACTTCTGCTCTGGGTGTGCTACTTTGCCCTAGAGCTGAAAGGCACAACGTGCAGGCTTCTTTCCAAAGGGCGAGTTGGGCCCCACAGCATCTTGCTTCCAGCTCTTTGGGAAGCTAAGAAACAACTCGCTCTGCACAGTGCTCTTACAGCCTACCGGGAACATCTCTTCCAAAGGCCTGTGAAACGCAGTTTCTTTGCAGGCCTGATCTGGCTGAAGTAGGACTTCTGCTCTGGGTGTGCTACTTTGCCCTAGAGCTGAAAGGCACAACGTGCAGGCTTCTTTCCAAAGGGCGAGTTGGGCCCCACAGCATCTTGCTTCCAGCTCTTTGGGAAGCTAAGAAACCACTCGCTCTGCACAGTGCTCTTACAGCCTAGTGGGAACATCTCTTCCAAAGGCCTGTGAAACGCAGTTTCTTTGCAGGCCTGATCTGGCTGAAGTAGGACTTCTGCTCTGGGTGTGCTACTTTGCCCTAGAGCTGAAAGGCACAACGTGCAGGCTTCTTTCCAAAGGGCGAGTTGGGCCCCACAGCATCTTGCTTCCAGCTCTTTGGGAAGCTAAGAAACAACTCGCTCTGCACAGTGCTCTTACAGCCTACCGGGAACATCTCTTCCAAAGGCCTGTGAAACGCAGTTTCTTTGCAGGCCTGATCTGGCTGAAGTAGGACTTCTGCTCTGGGTGTGCTACTTTGCCCTAGAGCTGAAAGGCACAACGTGCAGGCTTCTTTCCAAAGGGCGAGTTGGGCCCCACAGCATCTTGCTTCCAGCTCTTTGGGAAGCTAAGAAACAACTCGCTCTGCACAGTGCTCTTACAGCCTAGTGGGAACATCTCTTCCAAAGGCCTGTGAAACGCAGTTTCTTTGCAGGCCTGATCTGGCTGAAGTAGGACTTCTGCTCTGGGTGTGCTACTTTGCCCTAGAGCTGAAAGGCACAACGTGCAGGCTTCTTTCCAAAGGGCGAGTTGGGCCCCACAGCATCTTGCTTCCAGCTCTTTGGGAAGCTAAGAAACAACTCGCTCTGCACAGTGCTCTTACAGCCTAGTGGGAACATCTCTTCCAAAGGCCTGTGAAACGCAGTTTCTTTGCAGGCCTGATCTGGCTGAAGTAGGACTTCTGCTCTGGGTGTGCTACTTTGCCCTAGAGCTGAAAGGCACAACGTGCAGGCTTCTTTCCAAAGGGCGAGTTGGGCCCCACAGCATCTTGCTTCCAGCTCTTTGGGAAGCTAAGAAACAACTCGCTCTGCACAGTGCTCTTACAGCCTAGCGGGAACATCTCTTCCAAAGGCCTGTGAAACGCAGTTTCTTTGCAGGCCTGATCTGGCTGAAGTAGGACTTCTGCTCTGGGTGTGCTACTTTGCCCTAGAGCTGAAAGGCACAACGTGCAGGCTTCTTTCCAAAGGGCGAGTTGGGCCCCACAGCATCTTGCTTCCAGCTCTTTGGGAAGCTAAGAAACAACTCGCTCTGCACAGTGCTCTTACAGCCTACCGGGAACATCTCTTCCAAAGGCCTGTGAAACGCAGTTTCTTTGCAGGCCTGATCTGGCTGAAGTAGGACTTCTGCTCTGGGTGTGCTACTTTGCCCTAGAGCTGAAAGGCACAACGTGCAGGCTTCTTTCCAAAGGGCGAGTTGGGCCCCACAGCATCTTGCTTCCAGCTCTTTGGGAAGCTAAGAAACAACTCGCTCTGCACAGTGCTCTTACAGCCTAGTGGGAACATCTCTTCCAAAGGCCTGTGAAACGCAGTTTCTTTGCAGGCCTGATCTGGCTGAAGTAGGACTTCTGCTCTGGGTGTGCTACTTTGCCCTAGAGCTGAAAGGCACAACGTGCAGGCTTCTTTCCAAAGGGCGAGTTGGGCCCCACAGCATCTTGCTTCCAGCTCTTTGGGAAGCTAAGAAACAACTCGCTCTGCACAGTGCTCTTACAGCCTAGTGGGAACATCTCTTCCAAAGGCCTGTGAAACGCAGTTTCTTTGCAGGCCTGATCTGGCTGAAGTAGGACTTCTGCTCTGGGTGTGCTACTTTGCCCTAGAGCTGAAAGGCACAACGTGCAGGCTTCTTTCCAAAGGGCGAGTTGGGCCCCACAGCATCTTGCTTCCAGCTCTTTGGGAAGCTAAGAAACAACTCGCTCTGCACAGTGCTCTTACAGCCTAGTGGGAACATCTCTTCCAAAGGCCTGTGAAACGCAGTTTCTTTGCAGGCCTGATCTGGCTGAAGTAGGACTTCTGCTCTGGGTGTGCTACTTTGCCCTAGAGCTGAAAGGCACAACGTGCAGGCTTCTTTCCAAAGGGCGAGTTGGGCCCCACAGCATCTTGCTTCCAGCTCTTTGGGAAGCTAAGAAACAACTCGCTCTGCACAGTGCTCTTACAGCCTAGCGGGAACATCTCTTCCAAAGGCCTGTGAAACGCAGTTTCTTTGCAGGCCTGATCTGGCTGAAGTAGGACTTCTGCTCTGGGTGTGCTACTTTGCCCTAGAGCTGAAAGGCACAACGTGCAGGCTTCTTTCCAAAGGGCGAGTTGGGCCCCACAGCATCTTGCTTCCAGCTCTTTGGGAAGCTAAGAAACAACTCGCTCTGCACAGTGCTCTTACAGCCTACCGGGAACATCTCTTCCAAAGGCCTGTGAAACGCAGTTTCTTTGCAGGCCTGATCTGGCTGAAGTAGGACTTCTGCTCTGGGTGTGCTACTTTGCCCTAGAGCTGAAAGGCACAACGTGCAGGCTTCTTTCCAAAGGGCGAGTTGGGCCCCACAGCATCTTGCTTCCAGCTCTTTGGGAAGCTAAGAAACAACTCGCTCTGCACAGTGCTCTTACAGCCTACCGGGAACATCTCTTCCAAAGGCCTGTGAAACGCAGTTTCTTTGCAGGCCTGATCTGGCTGAAGTAGGACTTCTGCTCTGGGTGTGCTACTTTGCCCTAGAGCTGAAAGGCACAACGTGCAGGCTTCTTTCCAAAGGGCGAGTTGGGCCCCACAGCATCTTGCTTCCAGCTCTTTGGGAAGCTAAGAAACAACTCGCTCTGCACAGTGCTCTTACAGCCTACCGGGAACATCTCTTCCAAAGGCCTGTGAAACGCAGTTTCTTTGCAGGCCTGATCTGGCTGAAGTAGGACTTCTGCTCTGGGTGTGCTACTTTGCCCTAGAGCTGAAAGGCACAACGTGCAGGCTTCTTTCCAAAGGGCGAGTTGGGCCCCACAGCATCTTGCTTCCAGCTCTTTGGGAAGCTAAGAAACAACTCGCTCTGCACAGTGCTCTTACAGCCTACCGGGAACATCTCTTCCAAAGGCCTGTGAAACGCAGTTTCTTTGCAGGCCTGATCTGGCTGAAGTAGGACTTCTGCTCTGGGTGTGCTACTTTGCCCTAGAGCTGAAAGGCACAACGTGCAGGCTTCTTTCCAAAGGGCGAGTTGGGCCCCACAGCATCTTGCTTCCAGCTCTTTGGGAAGCTAAGAAACAACTCGCTCTGCACAGTGCTCTTACAGCCTAGTGGGAACATCTCTTCCAAAGGCCTGTGAAACGCAGTTTCTTTGCAGGCCTGATCTGGCTGAAGTAGGACTTCTGCTCTGGGTGTGCTACTTTGCCCTAGAGCTGAAAGGCACAACGTGCAGGCTTCTTTCCAAAGGGCGAGTTGGGCCCCACAGCATCTTGCTTCCAGCTCTTTGGGAAGCTAAGAAACAACTCGCTCTGCACAGTGCTCTTACAGCCTACCGGGAACATCTCTTCCAAAGGCCTGTGAAACGCAGTTTCTTTGCAGGCCTGATCTGGCTGAAGTAGGACTTCTGCTCTGGGTGTGCTACTTTGCCCTAGAGCTGAAAGGCACAACGTGCAGGCTTCTTTCCAAAGGGCGAGTTGGGCCCCACAGCATCTTGCTTCCAGCTCTTTGGGAAGCTAAGAAACAACTCGCTCTGCACAGTGCTCTTACAGCCTACCGGGAACATCTCTTCCAAAGGCCTGTGAAACGCAGTTTCTTTGCAGGCCTGATCTGGCTGAAGTAGGACTTCTGCTCTGGGTGTGCTACTTTGCCCTAGAGCTGAAAGGCACAACGTGCAGGCTTCTTTCCAAAGGGCGAGTTGGGCCCCACAGCATCTTGCTTCCAGCTCTTTGGGAAGCTAAGAAACAACTCGCTCTGCACAGTGCTCTTACAGCCTACCGGGAACATCTCTTC